>NW_027328408.1:0-35000 GCF_034638445.1 Ciconia boyciana
GCTGGCTGTGGACAGGAGCTGCTGCGGCTGAAGCTGGAGAAAGAAGCCAGAGAAGGGTAAAGAAGAAGAAATGGAAGGCCGTCTGGCGGCTGCCTCCCGCTGCAGGCAAGAGAGAGCCTGCCTCTCCGGGTGAGGAAGGATCCCTCCTCGTAGTCCGCGGCAGGCCAGGCCGCCAGCGTGCACCGCAGGGTCTGTATGCGTCAGCCAGCGCGTGGTCTTGCTCCCTGTCCCTGTCTGACAATCTGTGTCCTGCTCCTCGTCCTTCTTTTTCCCCTCTCTCTATCGTCCGCCATCCTTCTTCCTGTCTGTCTTTGTTCTCTTTCTATCCTTCTGCCCCAGCGCTTCTTTCTCCACCTCTCTCCTGCTCCCTGCCCTTTGCTTCCTCTCCCTGACCCTCTTCCCTGTCTCCGCTTTTTCCTTTCTCTCCTTCTCTGTCCTGCTCCCTGGCCCTTTTTTCCTCTGCCTCTGTCCTCTAGCCCATGGCTTGCTTTTTTCCTTTTTCCTTCTTGGTCTCTTTGTACAAATCTGACCCTTTCTTGCTTTCCCAGTCCCTTTGTCCTGTTCCCTGTGGTTTTTCTCTCTCTGTCTGTATGTCCTGCGCCCTGTCGCCGTCACGTTCCTCTGTTCTTCTTCCTCTCCTTTCCCCCGCACCTCTCTACCCCTCTGTCCTGCTCGCTGACCCTGCCTTTTCTTGCTCCATCTCTCTGCAGGGCTTCTCGTCCCTGTTGTGTTTGATTTCCTCTACGTCTCTGACCTTTTCTTTCGGCCTTTCATTCTCTGGCGGCACCTCAGTCTTCTCCCTTGTCTTCCTTTTCTCTTTCCAGTCCTCTGTCCTGCTCCCCATCCCTGTATGAAATAGGGGCGGGTGCAGGCTCTGTTCTCTTGGGACTGGCGGGGAAAAAGCAGCCCCGGGCCGAGCGCTCTCCTGGGGTTCGTCGGGGGGTTTTGGGGCCGAACCCGTGTGCGAGCCGGGGGGAGTAGGGGCAGCCCCATCTGGCTCTCAGGTTCTGCTTGTGGAGCTGGGCAGCCTCTGCCGCTCCCGGCGCAGGTCGGGCAGCGGCGGCCCGGGGGGCTCCTGCGGCGCCGGGCGGGTGCCGGTGGCCGGAGTGGCGGGGAAGGGCCGCGGCTGCGGCGGGCGGGGGTTCCTGGAGGCGGCTGGGCCCGGCTCCCCGCAGGGGTGCTTGGGGCTGCGGGGGTTTGGGGTGCGGGCCCGGCACCCCCAACCAGTGCCGGAGAAAGCGAGCCGGAAGCAGCCGTAATAAAGCGATGCCCTGCCTGTGCTGGTGCGGCCCTGCAGAGGTGTGGGGCCGGGCCCTCCGCAGTGCCCAAGCGCTCCCAAAAAGTGCACGTGTGGCCCTGGGGGTGCAGGGCTGTGGGGTGGCTCCGCTCCCCCCACCCCGCAGCATCACGCATGGGGACCGCAAAGGGGTCGGAAAGCAGAGAGGGTGAGCTGGTTTGGGGCCTGAAAATGGAGAGCAGGTCTTGTGTTCTCGGGGCTTGAAAAGAGGCTGAGGTGGCTGACTTTGGGGCTGAGAAACAGCTTGAGTCGTGCGTTTTCAGGACCTGCCAGAGGGGACCGAGCGGTACGTTTTTGGGCTGAGGAGCAGAGGTGAAGTGCTGCATTTGTGGGACTCGAGAACAGGCTGAGCAGGTGGGTTTGTGGGCTCAGAAATGGGAGCTGGTTTGGGGGCCCAAAGCAGAAGCCAGTTTGGCTGTTTGCGCAGGGCGGGGGGAGGGCGTTGGGGGCTGCGGGGGAAAGCAGAGGGTGGGCAGGGTGCACGGACCCTCCCTGGAGGGTGGGGGTCTGGTCACGTCGGAGCCCAGAGTTCGGGAGGCCGGCGTGCCCCGGGCCAGCCTCTCGGTCTGAGGTGGTCTCTGGGGGGGGAAGGGTGCTTTTCAGACCCCGCACGCCCTCTTGGAGCCCAGCTCTTCTTTGTCCGCTGCTGAGAATAGTTCTTAACTACTTAATCGTACAAACTGATGAATCGGTATTTCCACAGCGTCCAGCTGTGATGTTTAATAGTCATATTCAAGTTCTGACAGCGACCGCTTTCCGAGCTTGTCCAAAGCCCAGACTGTGGCAAATAGCTGGAGCTCGTAAGGAGAAGGAGCTGAAATCCAGCGGAGCTTCGGTGCGGAGCTGGAGCTTCGGTTAGCCAGAGCTGTAGCGAGGAGGAGCTGGAAGGAGATGGGGTGTCCGCTGTCTGGAGCGTGCGTTAGCCAGAGGCAACGTTAGCTGAGCGGGGGCGGCCGTGAGCCGGAGCGTCTATTCGCTGGAGCATCCGTCGGCCGGACTGCGCTCCCAGCGGGGCTGCAGAGCGGCCGGGCGCAGGCCGGGCTGTCCCCAGCCAGCGTCTCTGAGCAGCAGGGAGGCGAGCGGTCCTTCTGCCAGCGGGGAGCCTGGCCTCTTCCCTCGGGGATTAAATCCACGCCCTGCGCCCCTCCCTGCGTGGAGGGCGTCTCCCGGTCCCGTTCCTGGGGGTGGGAGCGAGGTGGGGGTGCCCCGGCTCTCCTGGGGCAGCCCCGCTGCGAGGGGGCGCGGGCGAGGCGGCAGCGGGAGGCAGCGGTGTCTCCCGGTACCTGGCAAAGGGGAGAGGGGCCGGTCGGTTGGAGCTGCCGGGGTGCACGGCCTGGCCCCGCAGGGCCCCTCTGGCAGAACCCTCCCCTGTGTTTTCCCCGTCGGCTGGGTGTGACAAACAGGATCATTTTTTGCCTCCTCTTTTCCCAGTGTCACCTTCGGCGTCACGTGCAGAAAATCCCGCGTGGTCGGTCCCGCTTGCCGCTCAGGGAATCGCGCGTATGGGGCCGGGGGAGCGGGGAGAAACCTTTGCGAGTTCAGGGACGCTACAGATGCTCCACCTGAAACCCAGAGAAAAGGCAAATCTGCTGCCAGTGCAGAAAAGGTGATGAAGACCTGCGGGTAACAGAGCGTGCCTCGTTCCTGGATTGGTCCCTTGGCAGTTCCGAAGGTTTTCCTTTCGGGTAAAAGAATGAACTTTCATCTCGGATAAATGAAGAGCTGCCTGTTACCTTCTTCAGGGTCAAGTGTTTCTCTTCTGTTTGTTCAGACTGACTTTATGGGCAAGTTGGCAAGAGCCTTTTCTTTTTATATGCACAACTACCCTGTTAGTGAACTATGGTGTCAGTAGAGTTAATTTTGGAGCACCTAGATGCCAGTAGAAATAGAATGAGTGAAATGTGATGGAAACTGACATTTCAGCTTGATTTTTATTCCTTTTTTTTTTTTTCATTAGAGCGTTGATGGCATGCTGTGCTGTGGGTCAATCCGCATTCTCTTCCGTGGAGCCTTCAGTCTAGGAGTTTTATGTAAAAAAAGTTTGTCCTTCCAAAACAGGACTAGTCATTCCTAGGCTTGAGGTGTAGACTTGGAGGGTCTCTGAAGTCCGTGATCAGGATTACAGCGTTGCTGCTCTTTGTCTTCACTTTCGTTAATTTCCCCACTGCTCGGTGGTGGTTGGGAGCCCTGAGTTGTCTTTTTTTTTTTTTTTTTTTCCGTCTCTAACACATTTTTTTTCCCCCAAGGAGACGCTATGTTTAAAAGGGAATGAGTGTCCTGGTTTCGTCTGGGATAGAGCTAATTTTCTTCCTAGTAGCTGGTATAGTGCTGTGTTTTGGATTTTAGGATGAGAATAATGTTGATAACACAGTGATGTTCTAGTTGTTGCTAAGAAATGCTTCCACTGGTCAAGGAGTTTTGAGCTTCCCGTGCTCTGCCGGGCGCACGAGAAACTGGGAGGGGACACGGCCAAAAGAGTTGATGGAAGCTGGCCAAAGGGCTATTCCGTGCCATCTGGCGTCATGCCCAGTATGGAGACTGGGGGGAGTTGGCCGGGGGATAGGGATCGCTGCTGGGGGAGTGGCTGGGCATCGGTCGGCGGGTGGTGAGGGCTTGCATCCCTTGTTTTTTCCTGGGTTTTGTTCCTCTCTTGCTCTCTTGTTGTTTTCCTTCTCATGATAATTCATTCTTCTTCTTGTTTTGTTCCGATGATTAACCTCTTCTTATCTGAGGCCACGAGTTTTCTGACTTTTGCTCCTTGGCTTCTTCCCCCCATCCCCCTGGGGGGGGAGGGTGAGCCAGCTGCTGGGTGGCACTTAATTGCCGACTGGGGCTAAACCACAACAGTTAGTTTCCTCCCAAACGTGTCAGTCAATGCACTCGAGTGATGATTATTAAACCCACCAAAACGGCACCTGTCTTACAGATCTGGACTCCTTCTGAACACGTATCCATCGCACGCAAATGTCATTGGGCTACAGATCATCTGCACTTCACGCTTTGACAAGACGGCGTGCTGAGACAGGGATGAGCTCTGAAAGAAAAAAGGTACAAGGTCACGGGGTTTTTGGTCTGTTTTTTTGTGGGGGGCGCGTGTGTGTGGTTTAAAAAGAAGAGTGCGACGCTGAGTGGCGGCAGCCTGCAGAGCTCTCTTGCTGCCTGAGCTCTCCTTTTCTTCTCTTTCACTCCTCTTTCATGACTGTAATTGGAATTTGGACAATGGTAGAAGAGCAGGTAAGTTACTTGCCTGTGTAGATGTGCTGGTAATCCCAGGAAGGTCAATGCTTGAAGCCGTAGTGAATAACTTGGCCGCAAGTAGAATTTCCGAAGGAAGAAAAACAACGGGAAGCAAATAGCAAGTTACCAAGCGATTTGCGTGGGTCCACCACATGGCAGTTTTATTGCCAAACGCTGCTGGGCAGTATGCTCCAAGTGGCTCTTTTTGGTAAACGTGAGTTTTCAGGAAGTTCAGGGTTGTGCGTGGCAAAACGTGTCCCTCTGTTTATGTATGCCGCTACGGAAACGTCCAGCGGCGGGGCTGTTGTTCCCTGCTCTCGATACTGCCACGGTAGTGCTGCGGTATTTAGACCCAACAGAGGGCTTTAGGAAAGGAAGGAGAATGCCTGTTTTCTGTGAGGGCTACGAATGCTGACCCTTTTCTCTGCCGCTTTCCCGTGCGTGCGATGAAGCGGTTTTATTTTTCTCCCTTGTTCCTGGTCTAAATAGTTCTGAAGCTGTCGCTGCTGTGGGATTGCAAGTGGTGTTTCAAGGTTTTTGTGGGGTTCTAGTTACGGATCGCTTCTCCTGTGGCGAAGTGTCAAGATACGGTTTTCAGTGTAAAGCTTCAGAAACTGCATCCGCTGAAATCAGCGTAGGTGAAAGTGATGTTGCGTGTGCAGCTGTGCTCGCAGGGGTGCTCGGCGGCTCCTCCTCAAAACAGCGAGGGGCGTGTGGCCATCCGGAGGGTTGCGCTCTGGGTCTGAGGGCGTGCCGTCTTCTTGCTGCGCTTTTGCTGCGCAAACCAAAGCTGCCCGTGAGTCAAACTAAGGCACGGTTGTCTAAAAAGTGCCCAAGCTCTAGCGGCCTGTATCGTCAACTGTACCAAAGATGATGCAAAACACTTTTTCCTCTGCTCAGTTGTAGTCTTCACCAAGCTTCACCAAAAAAGGAAGCTTTAGATTCCTACCCAGCTTTATGCTAAAGGGTTTTTTCCTCTCTCAGCAGAATGTCAGCCGCCACCATTTCGCCGTGGTCGCCCTTTCTTCTGCCAGGAAAGTGCAAGACGGACGGAAAGGATCCGTAGTGGTCTGCAAGTCCACGGTACGTCTACGATGTGTGCCTGCGTTTTTCCTAAGGTACTCGTAGCGGGGACTTGAAAGTTAAGGTGAAGAATGTGCCAACTCTCCTTCTGTAGTTTTTCTGTGAAGTATTTCAACACAAATACTACAGATAGAAAAAGGCGTGTTCTGGAGCGTGCCTACGCAAAGCTGACTTCCCTCCGTTTCTTTTCTCTTCCCGAAAGCGTAATCTTCTGTTTCTGTGCGCTTCCTATGAAATGATACTGTGAAAATAATTTTGTACTAAAAGAGGAAAGAAACTGTTGGGAAGAGTTCAGGTGTTCAGAAGAAAGAGCCTTTGTTTTCCTGGGAAAAGCTTTCTGCTTTTTCAGTCAGTAAGGTTTTAAAATATCTTGTAGGAGTACTTGAAAAGCCTTACTGCGATCCTAGCATCCGTACGAAAAGCCGTCAAGGTCAAAGAAGAGACGTGGCCAAAACGGGACAAATGGGCGTCGCTTCCGCGTGTTTTCCAGGCTTTCCCAAGAAGCGTTAGCAGCCTTGTAAGTACCGCCAGTGAGTCCTGATGTGGTTTTGGTGAGTTACTGCTTCGAGAAGGTCCTTTTTCCTGAAGCTACGGTGTGTAATTTTGACTTCAGTTGGAAAGAGATTTTCCCGACTGGCAATCCTTCTCATTCAAAGAAGTTGCATTTGACGAACTTCCCATCGGAGCGGCTGGACGTGCCAGTAGAAGTCATCAGCAGCAAGACTTTTCACTCTCTTTAAAAACACCCAGAAAAGTCAATTTCCTTCCAAGGACCCAAGCCCAGCACGTCTTCCAAAAGTTGATGGCATCGCTGGTTTTTGGTTGTCGGTTGCAACAGCCGAGATATGATCGAAAGGCGTTCCTCTGCATGCTTCGGTACAGCCAAAAGCATTAGCAAATCTGCCGGTCCCTTTTGGTAGCCTGATGTATTGCAGCACTGGGGATTTGATTTCTGCGCCCCCCTCCCCCCAGTGAAACCGTCTGGGGGATCTCTTATCTCACTGACTTTTCTATCAAACTGGAACTTTAAACAGAAGTTAAAATGGTGTCATTGACAAAGCGACTGGCACTGTTGAAACTGTAACTGCCCAATAGCTGTGGCATGCAACTTAGGAGGTGTGTTTCAGCAGTGAGGTATTTGTTCTCCATGTTTCAAGAGAGAGGCAACTGAACGTTACGGGGTTTTCCCCAGTATTTTGACGGCGTGCTCTGCAGTGCTTTATTTCTGCCTCTCTTTCCATGGCGCGTTTCCCTGGCGCTTCAGTAACGTCTCTCTTGGGCAGCGCAGCTGGGCAGATGTCACTAGGAGGGACATAGCGCACAACCCCCCCCAGTCACGTTATAACCGTGCATTTTGGAGAGAGATGGTTTAACGGTATCCCAGCTGTGCAAGTTAAATGAATGCAAAAGGAAACTCAAATGCTTTTCTAGTGTGAGTCTTGTTGTTGGATGTCTATAAACATACGGCCACCTTTTTAGCGTAGAGTGAATTACTGAGATGTGTTCTTTATTTTCCATGTTACTCTCTAAAGGTTTACACTTCCCTTTCAGCTTTCTTGACCGAGCGAGCAAGACGTGCAGCAGCAGCAGCAGCCGCGAGGGCCGTAGCCGTTGTGGTGGATCCGTAAGCGTAGATTCTGATGACGGTCCGGCCTTGTCCTGCAGCCTCACCGGGCTGTCTCCCTGCAGCAGTGCTGGAAGGAAGCGACGAGGCGTTTTCCAAGAGCAGCAAGAGCGTTCACTTTTAGGTGAAGAAGGTGTTGAAAATCCTACCGCTTGGTCTCAATAGGGATTTGAAGCGTTGCAGTCCGTGTAGCTGTTAAAGCGTGCGCTGTATCTGGAGCGGACCCGTTTCCCTAGAATCCTGCTTTAGCTCAGCTCCTCTCCTATCCCTTATTCCGACTGAATCCCTGTACTTTCTGCTGTGCTGTTTTTTTTTCATGTGCTGAAAGGGAATGTGGGGTTTTTGTTTTTCAGCGGTCTTGCTGTAAGCGTCTGGTGGTGCTCCCTAGATCCCCCCGGCCAGGTTTCCCTGCGGGTCGTGAAGCATGGTGAGGGTCAGGGGCCAGCCCTGTGGCTGGAGGCTCCTGGCTCTGTGTGCGGTGGGTGCCCCGCAGGTGGTGGGGAGAGCCCGGGGCCGAGAGGGACCGGGGCCGTTTGTTGCCCTGGGGAGCCCGTCGCAGCGCGGGAAGGGAGGGGGAAGGTGGCGGAGCAGAGGCCGAGCGAGAGACGTGGCACCGTCCTCGGGCACGCTCCCCTATGGCGTGGGGCGGCTGCCAGGCTGCGGGACAGGGGCTGGGGGGGCTGCCCCCCCCTTTATTTTTCTAGCGGAGCTCCCCTTTTTTGGTGGGGCATGTACATATGTAAATGGCCTGATGAAAGTAAGTGTAACCAGATGTAACCAAAATTGTTAGTTTGTTCTTTTGTAACTCAGCAACATAGAGATAGGAGCAGGTTAGACAATGCTTTAATATTGTGTTTGTACACCTATGGCTATGGCTATGCTACTATGCCCAAAGACAATTGGACAAGGAGTAGTACGGTCATGCTGCTACGTTCCCAGTACAGCCCCAGCCCATCTTGACAAAGAGTCAAGGGTGGTTAGAATAATTGGTTTGTGCTAAGGGTGCCAAATCATTGTTAGGAACCATGCACCATGAAGAAGGGGAGCAAGTTACATAAGCAAGGTGGGATTGCGCGTGTCCAGAAGAAGGGGTCGACTAAAGGACACACCTGTACGGCCACCAAGGACCACCAGAGACCCCCACGGAAGCCCCTCGGAGCTCAAGGACGCATGCGTAATGACCACGCAAGTATGATAATTAGTTCCGGGAAATAGAATGAATATGCATTATCATTCCAGGAAACTTGATGCATATGTATGTAACTGGACAATATAAGTTTCGGCTGATGTAACCTGCGGTATGCACGCTAGGTGGAGCGATCCCCCGTGCATCCGGTGCCGTAGTAAAGAATGCCTGCTTCTTAATACTACATTGGTGTTAAGGAGTTTGATTCCCGATTTCGGTGACATAAGGAGGTGGCAGTTGGGGCAGTTTCCCTTGTTTTGTTTGTCTTTTGGGTGTGACGAAGAAGAGGGGAGGCTGGGGAGTGATGATGTCTGTTGGGGCACCCCAGTGTCACTGGGGGGGACGATGGTGATGTGGCAGAGGAGCAGGTTGAGTGGGGGGAGGGGGGGGTCACGGGACAGTTCACCCCCCCGAAAGGGGGGGGTGACAGCCCCCAAATGCCTGAGAATTGGTGGGGGAGGGATTAAATAATGAAAACCTGTAAATAGGGGTGTGAGGCATTGAAGCAGAGAAAAATCTCTCATTTTTATGTATATTGAAAAATTTTATTTATATATACGTAAAAAGATTTGACAAGAAACCCCTCTGTCTACTCTATTCGATAAAGGATGGTAGAATATGAAAAAAAATCTAAATCGAGATATATAGGGTGATAAAATAGAAAAAGAACTCATATATATGACTAAAAAAAGGAGTTTAAAAGTGCATAAAAAGAGGATGTATACGAAGAAATTTTAAATGGCAACAAGGCAGAGCGAGCTCTCCCCAGCTGCAGTACCGACTTCTGTCCACACAGAGGCAGCAGCGAGCAGAAAAAAAAAACAAAAACAAACCAAAAAAACCCCCCAAAACCCCAAACAACCGCTATCGCGCATGCGCGGCTCCCCAGCTGCAGTACCGACGTTGTTCCCCTGGGCGGCAGTAGAGAGCACGGGAAAATGCGCCACCGCGCATGCGCCGGGCCGCACCAGCAGTACCGACGCTTGTCCACGGGGCGGCAGGAGCGAGCACAACGAAAAAGCGGCACCGCGCATGCGTGGCTCCTAGGCTGCAGTACCGACTTTTGGTCACCGGGCGGCAGCAGCGAGCACAAAACGAATGCTTCAGCGCGCATGCGCGTCTCCTCAGCCGCAGTACCGACTGTTGTCCACAGGGTGGCAGCAGCGAGGTCGGGCGAAGGCGCCACCGCGCATGCGCGGCTGCCCAGCTTGCAGTACCGAGTTTTGTCCACAGGGCGGCAGCGGCGAGCACCCGAAAAATGCAGCACCGCGCATGCGCAGCTCCACAGCTGCAGTACCGAGTTTTGGTCACCGGGCGGCAGCAGCGAGCACAACACAAATGCGCCAATGCGCATGCGCGGCGCCCGGGCTGCAGTACCGACATTTGTCCACCGGGATGCAGCAGCGAGCCAAAAAGACCCACCGCGCATGCGCAGATCCCCATCTGCAGTACCGACCCTGTTCCCCTGAGCGACAGCAGCGATCACTTTAAAATGCGCCACTGCGCAAGCGCGGCTCCCCACCCGCAGTACCGACTTTTGTCCACCGGGCGGCAGCAGAGAGCACTCGACAGTCCGTCACTGCGCATGCGCGGCTCCCCAGCTGCAGTACCGATTATTGTCCACACGGCGGCAGCAGCGAGCCCGGAAAAATGCACCAACGCGCATGCGCGGCTCCCCAGCTACAGTACCGACCCTGGTCCACCGGGCGGCAGCAGCGAGCACTCGAAAGTCCGCCGCTGCGCATGCGCGGCACCCCACCTGCAGTACCGATCTCTGTCCACATGGCGGCAGCAGCGAGCACGGAAAAAAAATTGCGCCAGCGCGCATGCGCGACTCCCTGGCTGCAGTACCGACTTTTGTCCAGCGGGCGGCAGCAGCGAGCTGGGGGGGGAAAGTGCGCCAAGGCGCATGCGCGGCTCCCCAGCTGCACTACTGCATTTTGTCCACACGGCGGCAGCAGCGAGCACGAAAAAAAATTGCACCACTGCGCATGCGCGGCTCCCCAGCTGCAGTACTGCATCTTGTCCACACGGCGGCAGCAGAGAGCACTCGAAAGTCCGTCACTGCGCATGCGCGCCTCCCCAGCTGCAGTACCGACTTTTGTCCACACGGTGACAGCAGCGAGCTCGGGAATATGCACCACCGCGCATGCGCGGCTCCCCAGCTGCAGTACCGATTTTTGTCCAAACGGCGGCAGCAGCGAGCTCGGGGAAAATGCGCCACTGCGCATGCGCGGCTCACTGGCTGCATTACTGATCTTTGTCCATCGGGCGGCAGCAGCGAGCTGGGGGAAAGTGCACCACCGCGCATGCGGGGCTCCCAAGCTGCAGTACCGACCTTTGCCCACACGGAGGCAGCAGCGAACACGAAAAGAATTGCACCACTGCGCGTGCGCGGCTCCCCAGCTGCAGTACCGACTTTTGCCCACAGGCCTGCAGCACCGAGCACTTGACAGTGCACCACTGCGCGTGCGCGACTCCCTAGCTGCAGTACCGACTTTTGTTCACACGGTGGCAGCGGCGAGCTCGGGACGATGCACCACCGCGCATGCGCGGCTCCCCAGCTGCAGTACCGGCCTTTGCCCACACGGAGGCAGCAGCGAGCACTCGAAAGTCCTCCACTGCGCATGCGCCGCTCCCCAGCTGCAGTACCGACCTTTGTCCACACGGCGGCAGCAGCGAGCACAAAAAAAATTGTGCCAGTGCGCACGCGCGACTCCCTAGCTGCAGTACTGCGTTTTGTCCACCGGGCGACAGCAGCGAGCACCAACAAAATTGCGCCACCGCGCATGCGCGGCTCCCCAGCTGCAGTACCGACATTGGTCCACTGAGCGGCAGCAGCGAGCACTTGAAAATGCGCCACCGCGCATGCGCGGCTCCCCCCCTGAGGTACTGACGTTTGGTCGTCGGGAGGGTCGGAAGCCGGAACTGCACCTCGGCACCGCGCATGCGTGTGCGCGCACCAGCGGCTCTGCCATCCCGGAGGGGAGTCCTCGCGTCCGGCTCTGCTCTCGCACGCTGCCGGTCATCGGCAAGTAAAAATTCTGGGCTTGGCTTTGGCATTGTCCTGTAAGGGAAAGCTCTGGCTCGGGATGTCACTTGCTTACTTGCTGTGGAATGGTCGTGTTTTTCAGCAATCGTTCCAAATAGAACGGCTTGGGTGGGGCAGGGCAGAGTAAGGGTCTTTGCAGGCACCTGGGAAGTAAAGTCTTGAACGTAGAAAAGCTTAAAGCATTTGCTGGACAGGAGGTTTCTCTGTACCCACTACATCCGTTGCTTATTAGCAGTGACTGATGTTTGTAAGAGTGCCGTGTGGAAGTGTGAACATTCGTTACTGAACTAAAACTGCTCTGGTTCTGTGTAGAAAGCAGAGGAACTACAAAACAACATATTCCCCCCCTTTTTTTTTTTGGTTAAACGTACCGTGTTTGCAGGGCCTTAGCTTTCTATTGCCAGACTGGGCAAAGCTTCCCAAGCTCAGTTCCCCCACAGTCACCAAAAGTCTCCCATAGTTGCCAGGATGGTGAGTTAGTTTTGGGCTTCTAGCCCTCCATTCCGCCATTGTTTTAGTCAGATCCTGAATGCCGCTCAGTTAAAGACTCACGAGAATTGCTTAACATTTGCATTTGGAAGTCATGCTTCAAACAATGAATTTTCAACAAAATTTTTTTTGACGCTAGCCAATGAACTCCTGTAATACTGGAGAAAAATGACATTTTTAGTGGCTGTTGAATCTCAGAGTGATAACATCGGCATCCCTGTTTGAGCCCTTACCGCAACCATTGCAATGTTTGTTTACACGCTGCTCGGTTCTTTTGTAAAGGTGCGTAGCTGTGGGAGGTGCGTTATTCCGAAGGTGCTACGGCGCCGATGCTCTGGCTGTCGGCAGGAATGGGCAAAGCGGAAGGCTCTGTGGCTGGGGGAGAACGGCGTGGACATGCGACCGCTCTCTCTGTTGCTCCGGAATTTCGACGGCTGGGTTGGGCTGCTAAATCGATGGAACGACTGGAAGACGTTTCAGAAAAGTGAGTACTCTACTTCCCTTTATCTTTTAAAGTCGTCGTCTTTCTACAGACACCTGTCCACGGCTTAGATATTTGATTTGCGTGAAACAGACCCGGAATTTTGCTTGAAGTAGTGTTCTGATTCGCTGAAATTCCCCGTAGGCAGAGAGCAAGAATTACAAATGTTGCTTGGTGGTTGAAGATCTCAGGGTTGCTGTGAAAGCGAACTTGCCAGAATGAGTAGGAAGCAGCCTGAATTCCAACAGAGATACCATCTAAAAGGCCCTTTTCTTGACAGGAAAAGAGCTTCATGAAACGTCGGCGCTGTTTGCCGGGGGGCCTCCGACATACCTGTTCAGTCGTCGTGGGCTTTGTGCGATTCCCGCAGGCGCAATCTTGAAGAAATTTTGTACGGCAGCCGGTATCTTGGCTTACTTTCTATCTCGCGCTTGGTCGCTTGCGCCTGCTAAAAACTTAATGGAGTGTCAAATGAACCCACAGGAAAACGTCCTCAACTCGTGCTGGTAGGGCAAGCCCGCTGTAGTTGATAAAATGGGAAAATAGCACGCTGTTTTGAAAAATTTGCCTTGCGAGGACAAGGGCTGTCTCCTGGCAGGCAAGTGAATTCTGTGACTGATTCCACCGCTCCGCCCGGGCACTTGAAGGAGGCGGTCCCTAAGGCAATGCAATCTAAAATGGGGGTCGTTTGGGGTTTTTAGTCATTTCTTAGGGATGTGAGGCTCGTGTGGGTGTTTAGCTTGTCCTGTTCTTTCTGTTCCTAATTCCGATCCCACTGACGGGCGTCAGAGAACGGTCGTGTTGTAGTCTAACGGTGTCGTCTACCGGGAGCTGGTGGAAGGCCAGGGCTTAGGTAAAGCCGATAAGGAGGATGCAGGCTGGAAAGCGGAACGTCTAAACGAGAATTACTGTCCTTGGGAGAGAAGCACATCCTGAAGAAATAGGTAAGCTAATTAAAATGGTTCGAGAACCATCCGAAACAACTAGTAGGAGCGTGATAAGAAGCACCCTCCCGCAAACTATCCTCGTTATAATCCTAAAAGCCACACCCCTCGAGCTGGAGAGCCCGGCCCAAGCAGAGAGCCCTCACCGCTCAGCGTGCGCAGCGTGTTAAAGCAGCGCTGTAGCTTTAAGTTGAAATAAGAGAAACGTAGACCGATAGAAAACTGCTTTGTGTGATTACTTATGCATATGCATAGCCAGACCGTATAAATACTGTACTTGTAGGACCGAACTCTGTGCTAGCTTTGCGGAGCTACCGCCTAGCACCCATCTCTGCGCAGGCATGAAATAAACATACCTCTGCCCTGTGCGTATATTGGCGTCTCGCGCACCGGGCAAGCGACCTCACGCTTGTGGGATAACGGTTTTGGCACCCCAGATGGGACCGAGCCGACAGCCTCGCCCGGTTCGTCTTGCCGCGTCCGACGGGGAGAAGAGGCCTGAGCGGACTCCGGCGCGCACCGACCTGTCGACCGGGGACTCCTTCAGCTCCTCTCCTGCAGTCGGGCGGTAAGCGACACAACGGTGCAATGCTAGTGAAAAGAGGTATTTTTGGGGGATAGGAGAAAAGGGGGAGTAGGGGCAAGATCTCTCGGGAAGCAGGCACCCTCTGTTCTGTTCTGGGCTCTGCATAAGACGCACCAGGAAAGATACGTGGCAGTAGCGTAGTTCTGTTTGTTTCTACACGCTGTCCTGTTCAACAGAGGGAGACGTCCCTCGTTCTGGTTTGTGTAGAAATGCTGGGTTTTTCGGTACCGATGTGGGCGCTGCTGCTTCCCAGGAGGCACCCCTTTGCTCTCCTCTAGGATGCATCCTGAAGCATTGCAATCAATTTGGGGGAGATCCCACGACTAAGAATGGGCTAAAACGATATTGTAATCAACGGTGGCCACGATCTCGATTGGAAGATGGTGAAAAATGGCCTGAGGATGGATCCTTGAGATATAACGCTATATCGGAACGAATGTTGTTTTGTCGGAGAACGGAAAAATGGGATGGAATGCCTTACGTGGATATGGTTTTTCCGTTAAGACGCGATTGGGATATTAGGAAGAAAGGTGGTTTAGTGGATTCTAAACATCAGGTTGGAATATATGCGTTAAAAGAGAAAAAGGGAGAACCTCGTTGTATTGAATGGGAAAATTCGGAAGAGGATATTCAGCTGTTGGTAGCTCCTCCAAAACAGCCAGAATGTGATAGCTCAAGCGATAATGGAGTTGTGAGTGCTGTCTCTAAAAGAACAAGGGGACAGAAACCGATAGTTCAAGCTCCCCTCAGCCAGGCTCTAGGGCCTGAAGGAAGAGCGGTATCCGTACACGTACCTTTTACCGCTTCTGCTTTATTAAACTGGCAACGGGCAGTCAGATCCTATCGAAACAATCCAGAGGGAATGTATAGTACTGTTAATCACGACTCATAATCCTAACTGGGGAGATGTACAGGCTCTCCTAGAATATTTGTTTACCCCTGAGGAGAGGAGAACAATTTTAGAGAAGGCTAGAGAGGGACTGGTCCAACAATGTGTGTGTGTGTGGGGGGGTGCCTAATACCATTACGTACCTCCCAAAGGAGGATCCGCAGTGGGATCCAAACACAAGTGTGAGGGATTACAGAGGGTAAAGGAATATCCAAAGTTAATTGGGTATGGGATTCAGCATGGAGTGCAAAAGCCTAAGAATTTATCTAATCAGATCTCGATCCGGAAGATGATAGCAATTCAAAGTTATTGAACACGCCGTTTATTGGTCAAGCGGCAGCAGATATAAGAAAGAGATGACAAAAGGTAGAGGGCGAGGATGGCATGACAATCTCGCGGTTCTTGTCAGTCGCGTATAAGGTACGTAATAGTGGGGAGGAAACAGAAGAGAAGGAGAAGCGGGGACGAGTAACGCCGCAAGCTTCTTTGTTGGCTGCCTTGACAGAAGACCGAGAAAAAGGGAGAGAAAATACACGAGGTGAATTTTGTGGGCGAGGAAGGGGCCGTAGCAATAAGAGTAGAAATGGTTATGACATTCCCCTGGGAATGAATCGGCGTGCAAATCGTAAGCGAGAGGGCCGTTGGAAAAAAGATTGTCCGCCCCGTCTGAGTCATCTCGGGAAAGAGAGACAGAAGAAGGGGTTGGAGTCATGACGGAGATTGGGTTGGACTGAAGGGGGCCGGAGGAGTCTATGAAAGTTTCCCCAGACGATCCTCTGGTTCCAGTCAAGCTGGGGAATGAAAGACTAGATTTTTTTAATTGATAGTGGAGCCACACATGCTGTAGTAAGTAGTTGTAGGGGACCCCTTAAGCAGAACTAAAATAAGCATTGTTGGTGCAACAGGGAAAAAGACTTTAAGGCTGTTTTTACAAGCTATGGAATGTTCCACTGGAAATACTAAATGAACTCATGAATTCCTTTCTATGCCAGCATGCCCCTAGCATTGCTTGGGTGGGATTTACTTGTAAACTGAATGCACAACTAAGTTCTTCTGAAGACTCTGTTCAGTTGACTCTGTTCAGCCCGCAGGGGACGTCGCCTGTTTGTGGCGGACGCCAGCCCGAACGGGACCTCGCCTGTTTGGGGCACACCGATGGCGGGCGCTGTCGCCAAAAGGCAAAGCAGGGTCATAGCAGAGTTTTCCATTTCTGGGGATGGGCTCAGCCGTCTCCTGCACAAACTTCTGTTACGTAGCAATGGGGATGGTAGCTTTCTTTTGTTTTCTTGAAGAACAAGAGGATGATGGAGCACGTTACAAGAGCATGATCATTTTCTCTTCCTTTGGCAGCACAGGCACCCAAGGCCAGCCCGCGTTAAAGGAACAGCACGAGGATATCCGCGTCGACCGTCAGCAGAGGAAGGAAGCTTCTTTGGGAGGCTGAGGCGATGAAGCAGAGTCCTTAATTGTTCTGTTTGATTTTCAGCATGGGTGCGGGGAGGGCCTGGGACATGCCAAACATGGTCCCGGATAGGGGAGCTGTCTATTACGTGGGAGGCTGTGAGAGCTATCATGGACACCACCGGACCGGCATCCTGTAAGGGTGCTTTCACATGTTTTCTTGTTTAGAGGCCAACCTTGGCTTTGGGCCGTAAAATAAAGTCTGCCAGGCCGGTGCCAGCTTGGAGGCAGCATCTGCCCACAGCGGTGCCAGCTTGGTGGTGGTGTCTGCCTGTGCCGGTGCCAGGTTGCTGGCTGTGTCTGGCTTGTGAGGGTTGGGGTAATTGGCCCCCTGTTCCCGATGGGCTCCAGCTGTGGCCCGGGGCAGCACAGGTGGGACCCATGAGGTGAGGATGGGGCTGGGCCCAGGGTTTAAAAAGGGCTGGGGCTGGGCCAAGGGTTTAAAGGGCTGAGGAGGGGCTCGCCCTGCTGTGCCGAGGGGCTCTACCTGGGGAGGCGGCTGCCTAGGCATGCCTGCCTGCGGGAGCTGGCTGAGGAGTGAAAGGAAGGGGCTTCCCCAGGCAGCTGCCTCCAGCAAGGAGCAGCCGGTCCCTGCAGCCGGGAAGGATCCCTCCCAGCCGTCCCCGACAGAGCGCACCACCAGCGCGTGGTGCCGGGAGCTCGGTGCCCCCGTCGGCCGCACACGTGAGCCGCCGTGTCTCTGGGAAGCCTCTTGGGAGAGGAGCATCGGGGCACCTGGGCGGGCGAGGCAGCCGGCACTGTGGAGGAGGAAGGGGCAGGGGCCGAGAGAGAAGCCCCGGGGCGCTGAAGGTCTCCCGGCGGTGGCAGGAGCTGCGGTGAGTCGCGCATCCCTCGCGTGCCTCCGGGCCCCTCTCTGCCGTGCTTCTCCAGACCTCTGCCTGCCTCCTTGCCTGTACCTGCCTCTGTCTCCCTTTCAGGCTGTTTGGCTCCCCAAAGCTTTTTGCCCTTCTGCTAGCGCTGCCCTCCACACCGTCACCTTCTACGTTTCCTTTCTATGCCCCTCCCGTTCCAGCTCCCCACCTGCTATTATTTCACTCTTCCCGCACTGCCTTCTTCCGCATTGCTGGGGAAAATGGCATTTCGAGGCCTCCCTCTGCGCAGTGGCCTGTCTCTCTTTGCAGTGACTCCCTCTGCTCTGCACCCTGTCTACTTTTTTCTAGTAAACTGTCCCTATTTTTCATTTTTTTACTCTCATAATTCTTCTCTTTTTGAAATTTTGTTTCTAGGTGTACTCTTATCTTGTTTTCTGTCTCTCTTTTTTTTTTTTTTTTTAATTTTTTCCTGTATCCTGTTGCTTTTAAAATTTTCATTCTGTGTCTACTTTAGTCAAGATGTCTCTCCCCGTTTAATTGTTTCCTGTCTGTCCTGTACCCCGTTGCTTTTAAATTGTCTTTCCTCGTCTATCTTTATCCGGTTTGCTGTCCTCATTTTTTAATTTGTTCTAGTCTGTGCTGTGCCCAGTTGCCTTTAAATTTTTCTTTTTATGTCTCCATCTACTTGGGTTTTTTGCTTTTTTTTTTTTCCTCTCTTAATGTCTTTTGAATTGAAAAAGCTTTTGAATTTTTGTTTCTATGTTCACTTGTATGTATTTTTTCTGTCTCTTGTTTATTTTTTCCCTATCTGTGCTGTATATGGTGACCTGTAAAATTTTTTTCTGCCTACTTTTACCCAGATGTCTAACCCTATTTTTTTATTATTTCCAGGCTTTCCTGTGTCACGTTGCTTTTGAATTTTTTTCTATATCTCCTTGTATCCAGTTCACTGTCTTTATTTTCTCTTTCACGCTAGCCTGTGCCATAGCCTGTGTCCTGGTTTTGGCTGGGATAGAGTTAATTTTCTTCCAGGTAGCTGCTATAGTGCTGTGTTTTGGATTTTAGGATGAGAATAAGATTGATAACACGCTGATGTTTTGGCTGTTGCTAAGCGGTGTTTACACCAGTCAAGGACTTTTTCAGCTTCCCATGCTCTGGCAGGTGCACAAGAAATGGGAGGGGGCACAGCCAGGACAGTGGATCCAAACTGACCAAAGGGCTATTCCATACCATAGGATGTCGTGCCCGGTATAGAAACTGGGGGGAGTTGGCCGGGGGGTAGCGGTCGCTGCTCGGGGACTGGCTGGGCGTCGGTCGGCGGGTGGTGAGCGGTTGTATCTTTTTTTATTTTCCCTCCCTTGGGTTTTGTTCCTCTCGCTCTCTTTTGTGGTTTTCCTCCTCATTACAATTCATTATTATTATTCCTACTATTTTGTTCCGATTATTAAACTGTTCTTATCTCGACCCACCAGTTTTCTTGTGCTCTTCCAATTCTCTCCCCCATCCCACCGGGGCGGGAGTGAGCGAGCGGTTGCGTGGTGCTTAGCTGCCGGCTGGGGCTAAACCACGACACCCTGTCGCTTTTTAAATGTTGTTTCTGTGTCTTTGTTTATTTAGTTTGCTGTCCCTCTATTTTATTGTTTTCTTCCTTGAAGGCCTTTGTTTTTCAGTTTTTCTCTATGCCTGCTTTTATCTAGTTTGCTCTTCCTATTTTTAAATTTTTTCTCCTCTGCCTTGTACCCTTTTGCTTTTTCAGTGTTCTTTCTGTATTGACTTTTATCGAGCTGTCTGTCCCTGTGTTTTTAGTTCTCTCTGTCTTGTCACATACCCTGTTGCTGCTTAAATTTTCTTTCTGTCTTTTATTTTTTTCTCTTCTCTCCATTCATCCTGAGGCGTTAGAGGGTCTCCTCGGCATGCTGTTATTTCTGAAGCGTAACTTGTACCCCTCTGGCTTTGTAAGAACATCTCCTCCCTCTTCCTCAGAGCAGTCTCTTTGTCCTCTCCTCCATCTCGCTTGCCTCCAGTGGGTCGGCGTCTCCCTCGTCACCTCCGTACTCTGTTCAGATCCCCTCCCCAGTGCCTTTGTGCCCTCAAGCCGCCTTCTGTCTCTCTGGCCATCTCGGCACCCCTCTGTTTCTGTCGCGACGCTTCCTGCCAGCGCCCTTGTGGTCCATGGCCATCCTTTAGTTCTGCAGCGGGCTTTGTATCTTTCTTCTTCAGAGACAACGCTTCCTCAGGCTTCCGTTTTCCCTCAGAGCACTCTTGCCTTCCCTCCGCCATGTCGGATGCCTCTGTTCGGTCCCCGGTCCCCTGAGGACATCTCTACTCCGTTCAGATCCCCTCCCGAGGACCTCATTGTGTCAGCAATCCTTTGTTTGTCTCTTTGTCCACGTTTCCCCGGACCCGCGGAGGCGCCTCGTTCCTGTCATGACGCCGCCCGAGACTGTCCTCGTGCCCCACGGCACCCTTCCAGCTCTGCAGCCCTCTTTGTGTCTCTCTCTTATTCGGACAGAACCCCTCCTCAGGCTGTCGTTGTGCCCCACAGCTCCCTTACCTTATTCACTGCTGTCTAGGATGTCTCCGTTCGGTCGCTCATCCCCTGAGGACATCGCTGGGACACCCTCTTGAGTTTTGCATTGCCTGCCAGAGCTGCCTTCTGTCTGTCTGTCTGTCTGTCTCTCTCTCTCTCTCAGCAGCCGCCTTGTGCCGTCACCGTGCCTCCTGAGGCCGTCCTCGTGCCCCGCAGCCCTCTGTGGCTCTGTAGCACAATTTGCACCCTTCTTGCTCCCGAGAACCATTCCCGCTGACGTCTTTCATCTCCAGAGCACTCATGTTGTCCTCTCTGCTAGCTAGGACACCTCTGTTCAGTCCCTGGTCCCCTGAGGACATCCGTAGTCTGTTCAAATCCCCTCTGGACTTCTTCACCGTGTCCTCGAGCCTTCTTGTGTCTGTCCCTCTCAGAAGCCCTCTGCTACTGTCACGCTGCCTCCCGAGCAGCACGCTTTTAGCTCCGTAAGCCCCCTTTGGACTCGCTTTGTTGCCATCGCACCTCTCCTAAGATCTCTGTTCCCAAAAAAGAGTGTTCTTGTTCTTTTCTATGCCATCTAGGATGCCTGCCGAGCTCCAGGGATGAGGCCGCCGCTCGGCCTAGGTCCCACGACTCAGCCTAGGCCCCACAGCTCGGCCCTGCACCTCGGCCGCTCGGCCTCGGCCCTCACACACGCACGCACACAAAACCAGAGAACCTTTCACTCACAAAAATACCTAGGGATGGAGTTAATGAGAAGACAGGAGACTCTGCTGATCAGGCACAGGGCATGGCCAGACAATCCTACTGACCAGCAACCTATTTGCGTGCCACCAGCCCTTTTTATCCCCTTGTCCCTCTCTTTTTCCGATGCTTGTTCCTCCCCAAACTCCTCTGCTACCTCCCCTTCCCCACCTTTGGTTCCTCCAGTAAACAGACCATAGTACATCCTGTGCGGTCCCCACGTGCGTCCCACAGCCTTAGTCGGCAACCTTTCTCAGTCTGTATGGTGATCCGGAAAGCCGCTCCCGTCTACTCGTCGTGACAAGTGTCACCCCGTACCGTGGGGCTGGCGGCTCTGCCGGGACAGCTCTGGGAGGAGCCCGGGCAGGGAATCCGTTTCTCTGGCTGGGTCACTGGGGTGCCTTACCTGGCATAGCGCCTCTGTGTGACTTGGAGTTTATGGAGACAAGCTTTTTATCACATAACCTAGCAGGGAACCGCACTTAAAAGCTTTGGGAAAATGCTCTAAAACTAGAATTGTCCAATGACCTTAGGAGTTGGATTGGTTTGTAGGATAATCCTATCAGAGGCATCAACTTGAAGACGGCTGCTTGACCCATTTTGTTGATTTCAGGCGTGTTGTTTGAAGGAAGAATGTACAGAAAGGGCCGAGGAGGTGCGACAAGGAGACAGGAAAGAGCAAGTAAGTTTTGAGAGAGGGGAAGAACCTCAGCGCTGCGAGTGACTGAAGGTGCTAAGGGCGAAGAGATTTTTGGGTTAGGTATGCGCATACGAAGGTCTGGGTGGGAATAGCGCACAAACAGTAGTAAAATACGGTTAGGGAAGCCAAGATTGCTCCTCCTTCTGGGCCCGTGCACGCGCCCTTGCTCTTGCAGACGCAGACACGCTGGAGCTGCGGGGAGGCAGGCGCGCAAGCCCGCCTGGAAGCAGGCTTTGGGCACAGGGTCCCTCGGCTGAGGCGGTGCCAGTTAGTGGGGGGAGAGCCCTGTGTGTTGGGCAGGTGAGGGGCGAGTGAGGCCGGAGCACGGCAAGGGCTGGTCTGGGCTGTTTGGTCTGGGGCAAGGGTGGACAGAGGGGACAGAGAGGAGGATCTGAAGGAATACGGGTTGTGAGCTCTTCATTCCCAACGAGGTCGCTGAGGGGGCAACCACCTACGGTACCCAAGGTACGGGCGAAGGTCTGGGGCCAGCACAAACGGTGCTGAGAGAAGGAGTTTCCATAGGGTCTGGTGGTGGCTGCAGGCCGCTTCCCATCACAGAATCACAGAATCGTATAGGTTGGAAAAGACCTTTAAGATCATCGAGTCCAACCGTAAGCCTGACACTACCAAGACCACCACTACACCATGTCCCTAAGCAAACAGCGACACTGAGCCCCGTGGCATGCTGCGCAGCCCTTTTGGTGTGCACCAGTTTGTATTTGGCCGTGCCCTGGAGCCCTCTGAACTCCTGAATTCATATTTTAGGTTCCCCCCGAGTCCTTCTGTGTGTCCCAAGGCCCTGTGTTTGTCATACAGCGTGCCGCAATGCTTCCTGCTTAGCTTTCCTCCCATCCCAGAGTTTTGCCAGTGCTTTTTTGGTGTGCTCTAGGGTCAACTGTTTTCCTCTCTGTGGGGCCCAGGCCCCTCCCCCCCCCCTTCCTGTGCCCCCAGAGTCCTATGTTTTCCTTGTCACCTGCTGATGGCTTCCTCCCACCCCAGCATTGCACTCCAGGGCTCTCCCTTTGTTCTCATCCCCTTTTCTCTTCCTGTGCAGCCCAGGACTCTCCCTTTGGCTTTTGGCAAGCTGCCCTCAGGAGCTGGGGCACCCTCTGCTGTCCCAGCGACCACAGCTGTCCCCAGTGGGGCCGAGGGCAATAGCCTGTGTTCTCGGTGGGATGCAGCTCTGGGCCCAGGGCCTGGGGCTGACAAGCCTCTGGAGTGGCCAGCAGGGCTGATGGCTATGGTGCCCGTGTCCCCACACGGGCTGCAGCTGTGGGCCGGGGGCTGCTGAGCTGGGCTACTGCCATGAGGGTGGTGTTCACATCACCCCAGCAGGGTAGGTCCAGGACAACAACGCCAGTGCTGAGCAATACATGCTGGGACCGGGACTGAGGCTGCAAGCACAGAACAGGTGAATGGGGCCGGGGTGGGGGCGGTCCCTGCGACCGGGAACATCCCGGGAAGGTGACACAAAGGGGGAGGTGGGGCTGGGGCAACAGCGACCGGGTCCAGGAAGACCCGCACTAGGGCCAAGGAGCGGAGGGTGCGGCGCTGGGGTCGCGGGTGGCCCAGAAGCCGAGGGGATGGGGGAAAGCTGATGCACCGGGGCAGGGGGGAGGCCGCACAGGGACACGCGGGGCTGCCTGAGCGCTGGGGCTCACCGGGGGGTAGGGGTAGTGCTGGGGAAGCAGCTGGGTCGGGTCGGGGCCCTGCAAAAGGGTGGTCCCGACACAAAGGCCCCCGTCCCCGGGTGCGTGTCTGTGTGTGGGGGGGTTTCCAGGTCGTGCGGAGGGGTGCGGGGCAGCTGGGGAAGCATCGGACCCGAAGCGGAGCCGGTGGTGGTGCTGGGAATCCCGGCCCTGCGAGCCGGCCTCCGCAGGCGCAGCGGGGTCCCGCGGGTGCCGGTGAGGGGAGGAGGGCGTAGGGGACGGTGTCCCCATAGGGTTAAATGGCACAGAAGGCAGCAGCCCGCAGCATGCTGGGAGCTGTAGTCCTGGGGTAGCCAGCTTGTGGTCGGGCACGTTGTTCGCAGGGCATGCCGGGAGATGTAGTCTTTCGGCAGGGAGGTTCCAGCCAGCCCCGCTGGTGTGTGCAGCACGCCGGGGTGCGTCCTCGCCCCATGCTGGCCTCCGGGTACCTGCCGGGGCCGGCAGCCGTGGTGCGCGCGCGCGCGGGGGGGCGGGGGGGGGCGGTCGGGCGCGCGGCGGCGCCCGCGCTCACTGCTGCCCTCTGGCGGAGGAAACGCGGTACTGCAGGTCCGGCACCGCGCATGTGCGGTGGGGTGCCGCCGTGCTCACCGCGGCTGCCGTCCGCCGGTAACGGCAAGGCGGTGCCGCGGTGCCTGCGAAGCGCCGCCGCCGCGCTCGTTGCTGCCTCCCGGTAAGGAAACGCCGCCGCTGCCGCCGCCCCCCGTGCACGCTGCCGGCGGGCGCTCGGCGCGGAACTGCAGCGCCGGTGCCGCCCCTGGGTCCGCGCCGCCCGCCGGGTGCTCGCTGCTGCCGGTGCCGCGGCGCGGTACTGCAGCGCCGACACCGCACAAGGGCGCAGCGGCGCTGCCGCCTCCGCTGCTGCCGCGGCGGCACGGCCGCAGCGCGGTGCCGCCGCCCGGCGTTCGGGCGCCAGCCCTGGCCCCTCCGGCGCGCCGTCGGCGGCCGGCGCATGCGCGGTGCCCGGGAGCGGCATGGCGGCGCGCTGGGCGCGGGTCTCGGCGGCGGCGGGCGTCCTGGGGCAGCGGTAAGGCGAGCGAGCCCCTTTGGCGGGCGCGGGGGTGTCTTCTGCCCGCTGGCTGTGGGACGGGAAGCCTGAAAGTGCCCGCTGCGGCAGGCTGCCGGTGTGCCGGAGGCGAGCTGGGTCAGGGCAGCCCCAGGGAGTTGCCCGAGAGCTGAGAGAAGGGGAGAGGGGAAGAAGGCGGACACCCCCCCAGGCGCAGACGCCGGGCGGCTCCCCGCTTTCAGAGCTCCCCCTGAGCCTCCCCCGGCCCCGCTTGCCCCCCCACGCGCAGCTGCCCCCAGCTCCAGCCCCTCCCCTGAAGCCTGTCCTGTAGCCCCAGGTCGCTCCCAAGCCCCGTCGTGCCGGTGGCAAGCTGGCCTTCCGCGCGTCTCGAGAAGCCCCTGCGGAAGGAGAGGCTTCAGCCGGCGGCGATCTGCGGTAATAACGGTGTCTGCTTCTTCTTTCCCTCTCCCAGAGGCTGCGCTGAGGACACGGTCGTCCCTTCCTCCCCCGGGGCTGCCGGTGACGGCACCCGCCTCAGGCTTGCGTGGATTGTCTGTGCCTGGCCTGGCTCTCCTCGCGGCGTGGGGGCGAAAAGGGACGGGCGGAGCGCTTGCTGGCTGTGGACAGGAGCTGCTGCGGCTGAAGCTGGAGAAAGAAGCCAGAGAAGGGTAAAGAAGAAGAAATGGAAGGCCGTCTGGCGGCTGCCTCCCGCTGCAGGCAAGAGAGAGCCTGCCTCTCCGGGTGAGGAAGGATCCCTCCTCGTAGTCCGCGGCAGGCCAGGCCGCCAGCGTGCACCGCAGGGTCTGTATGCGTAAGCCAGCGCGTGGTCTTGCTCCCTGTCCCTGTCTGACAATCTGCGTCCTGCTCCTCGTCCTTCTTTTTCCCCTCTCTATCGTCCGCCATCCTTCTTCCTGTCTGTCTTTGTTCTCTTTCTATCCTTCTGCCCCAGCGCTTCTTTCTCCACCTCTCTCCTGCTCCCTGCCCTTTGCTTCCTCTCCCTGACCCTCTTCCCTGTCTCCGCTTTTTCCTTTCTCTCCTTCTCTGTCCTGCTCCCTGGCCCTTTTTTCCTCTGCCTCTGTCCTCTAGCCCATGGCTTGCTCTTTTTCCTTTTTCCTTCTTGGTCTCTTTGTACAAATCTGACCCTTTCTTGCTTTCCCAGTCCCTTTGTCCTGTTCCCTGTGGTTTTTCTCTCTCTGTCTGTATGTCCTGCGCCCTGTCGCCGTCACGTTCCTCTGTTCTTCTTCCTCTCCTTTGGCCTCTAGTTCTCTACCCCTCTGTCCTGCTCGCTGACCCTGCCTTTTCTTGCTCCATCTCTCTGCAGGGCTTCTCGTCCCTGTTGTGTTTGATTTCCTCTACGTCTCTGACCTTTTCTTTCGGCCTTTCATTCTCTGGCGGCACCTCAGTCTTCTCCCTTGTCTTCCTTTTCTCTTTCCAGTCCTCTGTCCTGCTCCCCATCCCTGTATGAAATAGGGGCGGGTGCAGGCTCTGTTCTCTTGGGACTGGCGGGGGAAAAAGCAGCCCCGGGCCGAGCGCTCTCCTGGGGTTCATCGGGGGGTTTTGGGGCCGAACCCGTGTGCGAGCCGGGGGGAGTAGGGGCAGCCCCATCTGGCTCTCAGGTTCTGCTTGTGGAGCTGGGCAGGCTCTGCCGCTCCCGGCGCAGGTCGGGCAGCGGCGGCCCGGGGGGCTCCTGCGGCGCCGGGCGGGTGCCGGTGGCCGGAGTGGCGGGGAAGGGCCGCGGCTGCGGCGGGCGGGGGTTCCTGGAGGCGGCTGGGCCCGGCTCCCCGCAGGGGTGCTTGGGGCTGCGGGGGTTTGGGGTGCGGGCCCGGCACCCCCAACCAGTGCCGGAGAAAGCGAGCCGGAAGCAGCCGTAATAAAGCGATGCCCTGCCTGTGCTGGTGCGGCCCTGCAGAGGCGTGGGGCCGGGCCCTCCGCAGTGCCCAAGCGCTCCCAAAAAGTGCACGTGTGGCCCTGGGGGTGCAGGGCTGTGGGGTGGCTCCGCTCCCCCCACCCCGCAGCATCACGCATGGGGACCGCAAAGGGGTCGGAAAGCAGAGAGGGTGAGCTGGTTTGGGGCCTGAAAATGGAGAGCAGGTCTTGTGTTCTCGGGGCTTGAAAAGAGGCTCAGGGGGCTGACTTTGGGGCTGAGAAACAGCTTGAGTCGTGCGTTTTCAGGACCTGCCAGAGGGGACCGAGCGGTACGTTTTTGGGCTGAGGAGCAGAGGTGAAGTGCTGCATTTTTGGGACTCGAGAACAGGCTGAGCAGGTGGGTTTGTGGGCTCAGAAATGGGAGCTGGTTTGGGGGCCCAAAGCAGAAGCCAGTTTGGCTGTTTGCGCAGGGCGGGGGGAGGGCGTTGGGGGCTGCGGGGGAAAGCAGAGGGTGGGCAGGGTGCACGGACCCTCCCTGGAGGGTGGGGGTCTGGTCACGTCGGAGCCCAGAGTTCGGGAGGCCGGCGTGCCCCGGGCCAGCCTCTCGGTCTGAGGTGGTCTCTGGGGGGGGAAGGGTGCTTTTCAGAGCCCGCACGCCCTCTTGGAGCCCAGCTCTTCTTTGTCCGCTGCTGAGAATAGTTCTTAACTACTTAATCGTACAAACTGATGAATCGGTATTTCCACAGCGTCCAGCTGTGATGTTTAATAGTCATATTTTCAAGTTCTGACAGCGACCGCTTTCCGAGCTTGTCCAAAGCCCAGACTGTGGCAAATAGCTGGAGCTCGTAAGGAGAAGGAGCTGAAATCCAGCGGAGCTTCGGTGCGGAGCTGGAGCTTCGGTTAGCCAGAGCTGTAGCGAGGAGGAGCTGGAAGGAGATGGGGTGTCCGCTGTCTGGAGCGTGCGTTAGCCAGAGGCAACGTTAGCTGAGCAGGGGCGGCCATGAGCCGGAGCGTCTATTCGCTGGAGCATCCGTCGGCCGGACTGCGCTCCCAGCGGGGCTGCAGAGCGGCCGGGCGCAGGCCGGGCTGTCCCCAGCCAGCGTCTCTGAGCAGCAGGGAGGCGAGCGGTCCTTCTGCCAGCGGGGAGCCTGGCCTCTTCCCTCGGGGATTAAATCCACGCCCTGCGCCCCTCCCTGCGTGGAGGGTGTCTCCCGGTCCCGTTCCTGGGGGTGGGGGCGAGGTGGGGGTGCCCCGGCTCTCCTGGGGCAGCCCCGCTGCGAGGGGGCGCGGGCGAGGCGGCAGCGGGAGGCAGCGGTGTCTCCCCGGTACCTGGCAAAGGGGAGAGGGGCCGGTCGGTTGGAGCTGCCGGGGTGCACGGCCTGGCCCCGCAGGGCCCCTCTGGCAGAACCCTCCCCTGTGTTTTCCCCGTCGGCTGGGTGTGACAAACAGGATCATTTTTTGCCTCCTCTTTTCCCAGTGTCACCTTCGGCGTCACGTGAAGAAAATCCCGCGTGGTCGGTCCCGCTTGCCGCTCAGGGAATCGCGCGTATGGGGCCGGGGGAGCGGGGAGAAACCTTTGCGAGTTCAGGGACGCTACAGATGCTCCACCTGAAACCCAGAGAAAAGGCAAATCTGCTGCCAGTGCAGAAAAGGTGATGAAGACCTGCGGGTAACAGAGCGTGCCTCGTTCCTGGATTGGTCCCTTGGCAGTTCCGAAGGTTTTCCTTTCGGGTAAAAGAACGAACTTTCATCTCGGATAAATGAAGAGCTGCCTGTTACCTTCTTCAGGGTCAAGTGTTTCTCTTCTGTTTGTTCAGACTGACTTTATGGGCAAGTTGGCAAGAGCCTTTTCTTTTTATATGCACAACTACCCTGTTAGTGAACTATGGTGTCAGTAGAGTTAATTTTGGAGCACCTAGATGCCAGTAGAAATAGAATGAGTGAAATGTGATGGAAACTGACATTTCAGCTTGATTTTTATTCCTTTTTTTTTTTTTTTTTCATTAGAGCGTTGATGGCATGCTGTGCTGTGGGTCAATCCGCATTCTCTTCCGTGGAGCCTTCAGTCTAGGAGTTTTATGTAAAAAAAGTTTGTCCTTCCAAAAAAGGACTAGTCATTCCTAGGCTTGAGGTGTAGACTTGGAGGGTCTCTGAAGTCCGTGATCAGGATTACAGCGTTGCTGCTCTTTGTCTTCGCTTTCGTTAATTTCCCCACTGCTCGGTGGTGGTTGGGAGCCCTGAGTTGTCTTTTTTTTTTTTTTTTTCCGTCTCTAACACATTTTTTTTCCCCCAAGGAGACGCTGCGTTTAAAAGGGAATGAGTGTCCTGGTTTCGTCTGGGATAGAGCTAATTTTCTTCCTAGTAGCTGGTATAGTGCTGTGTTTTGGATTTTAGGATGAGAATAATGTTGATAACACAGTGATGTTCTAGTTGTTGCTAAGAAATGCTTCCACTGGTCAAGGAGTTTTGAGCTTCCCGTGCTCTGCCGGGCGCACGAGAAACTGGGAGGGGACACGGCCAAAAGAGTTGATGGAAGCTGGCCAAAGGGCTATTCCGTGCCATCTGGCGTCATGCCCAGTATGGAGACTGGGGGGAGTTGGCCGGGGGATAGGGATCGCTGCTGGGGGAGTGGCTGGGCATCGGTCGGCGGGTGGTGAGGGCTTGCATCCCTTGTTTTTTCCTGGGTTTTGTTCCTCTCTTGCTCTCTTGTTGTTTTCCTTCTCATGATAATTCATTCTTCTTCTTGTTTTGTTCCGATGATTAACCTCTTCTTATCTGAGGCCACGAGTTTTCTGACTTTTGCTCCTTGGCTTCTTTCCCCCATCCCCCTGGGGGGGGGAGGGTGAGCCAGCTGCTGGGTGGCACTTAATTGCCGACTGGGGCTAAACCACAACAGTTAGTTTCCTCCCAAACGTGTCAGTCAATGCACTCGAGTGATGATTATTAAACCCACCAAAACGGCACCTGTCTTACAGATCTGGACTCCTTCTGAACACGTATCCATCGCACGCAAATGTCATTGGGCTACAGATCATCTGCACTTCACGCTTTGACAAGACGGCGTGCTGAGACAGGGATGAGCTCTGAAAGAAAAAAGGTACAAGGTCACGGGGTTTTTGGTCTTTTTTTTTGGGGGGGGCGCGTGTGTGTGGTTTAAAAAGAAGAGTGCGACGCTGAGTGGCGGCAGCCTGCAGAGCTCTCTTGCTGCCTGAGCTCTCCTTTTCTTCTCTTTCACTCCTCTTTCATGACTGTAATTGGAATTTGGACAATGGTAGAAGAGCAGGTAAGTTACTTGCCTGTGTAGATGTGCTGGTAATCCCAGGAAGGTCAATGCTTGAAGCCGTAGTGAATAACTTGGCCGCAAGTAGAATTTCCGAAGGAAGAAAAACAACGGGAAGCAAATAGCAAGTTACCAAGCGATTTGCGTGGGTCCACCACATGGCAGTTTTATTGCCAAACGCTGCTGGGCAGTATGCTCCAAGTGGCTCTTTTTTTGGTAAACGTGAGTTTTCAGGAAGTTCAGGGTTGTGCGTGGCAAAACGTGTCCCTCTGTTTATGTATGCCGCTACGGAAACGTCCAGCGGCGGGGCTGTTGTTCCCTGCTCTCGATACTGCCACGGTAGTGCTGCGGTATTTAGACCCAACAGAGGGCTTTAGGAAAGGAAGGAGAATGCCTGTTTTCTGTGAGGGCTACGAATGCTGACCCTTTTCTCTGCCGCTTTCCCGTGCGTGCGATGAAGCGGTTTTATTTTTCTCCCTTGTTCCTGGTCTAAATAGTTCTGAAGCTGTCGCTGCTGTGGGATTGCAAGTGGTGTTTCAAGGTTTTTGTGGGGTTCTAGTTACGGATCGCTTCTCCTGTGGCGAAGTGTCAAGATACGGTTTTCAGTGTAAAGCTTCAGAAACTGCATCCGCTGAAATCAGCGTAGGTGAAAGTGATGTTGCGTGTGCAGCTGTGCTCGCAGGGGTGCTCGGCGGCTCCTCCTCAAAACAGCGAGGGGCGTGTGGCCATCCGGAGGGTTGCGCTCTGGGTCTGAGGGCGTGCCGTCTTCTTGCTGCGCTTTTTGCTGCGCAAACCAAAGCTGCCCGTGAGTCAAAAAAAGGCACGGTTGTCTAAAAAGTGCCCAAGCTCTAGCGGCCTGTATCGTCAACTGTACCAAAGATGATTCAAAACACTTTTTCCTCTGCTCAGTTGTAGTCTTCACCAAGCTTCACCAAAAAAGGAAGCTTTAGATTCCTACCCAGCTTTATGCTAAAGGTTTTTTTTTCCTCTCTCAGCAGAATGTCAGCCGCCACCATTTCGCCGTGGTCGCCCTTTCTTCTGCCAGGAAAGTGCAAGACGGACGGAAAGGATCCGTAGTGGTCTGCAAGTCCACGGTACGTCTACGATGTGTGCCTGCGTTTTTCCTAAGGTACTCGTAGCGGGGACTTGAAAGTTAAGGTGAAGAATGTGCCAACTCTCCTTCTGTAGTTTTTCTGTGAAGTATTTCAACACAAATACTACAGATAGAAAAAGGCGTGTTCTGGAGCGTGCCTACGCAAAGCTGACTTCCCTCCGTTTCTTTTCTCTTCCCGAAAGCGTAATCTTCTGTTTCTGTGCGCTTCCTATGAAATGATACTGTGAAAATAATTTTGTACTAAAAGAGGAAAGAAACTGTTGGGAAGAGTTCAGGTGTTCAGAAGAAAGAGCCTTTGTTTTCCTGGGAAAAGCTTTCTGCTTTTTCAGTCAGTAAGGTTTTAAAATATCTTGTAGGAGTACTTGAAAAGCCTTACTGCGATCCTAGCATCCGTACGAAAAGCCGTCAAGGTCAAAGAAGAGACGTGGCCAAAACGGGACAAATGGGCGTCGCTTCCGCGTGTTTTCCAGGCTTTCCCAAGAAGCGTTAGCAGCCTTGTAAGTACCGCCAGTGAGTCCTGATGTGGTTTTGGTGAGTTACTGCTTCGAGAAGGTCCTTTTTCCTGAAGCTACGGTGTGTAATTTTTGACTTCAGTTGGAAAGAGATTTTCCCGACTGGCAATCCTTCTCATTCAAAGAAGTTGCATTTGACGAACTTCCCATCGGAGCGGCTGGACGTGCCAGTAGAAGTCATCAGCAGCAAGACTTTTCACTCTCTTTAAAAACACCCAGAAAAGTCAATTTCCTTCCAAGGACCCAAGCCCAGCACGTCTTCCAAAAGTTGATGGCATCGCTGGTTTTTGGTTGTCGGTTGCAACAGCCGAGATATGATCGAAAGGCGTTCCTCTGCATGCTTCGGTACAGCCAAAAGCATTAGCAAATCTGCCGGTCCCTTTTGGTAGCCTGATGTATTGCAGCACTGGGGATTTGATTTCTGCGCCCCCCTCCCCCCAGTGAAACCGTCTGGGGGATCTCTTATCTCACTGACTTTTCTATCAAACTGGAACTTTAAACAGAAGTTAAAATGGTGTCATTGACAAAGCGACTGGCACTGTTGAAACTGTAACTGCCCAATAGCTGTGGCATGCAACTTAGGAGGTGTGTTTCAGCAGTGAGGTATTTGTTCTCCATGTTTCAAGAGAGAGGCAACTGAACGTTACGGGGTTTTCCCCAGTATTTTGACGGCGTGCTCTGCAGTGCTTTATTTCTGCCTCTCTTTCCATGGCGCGTTTCCCTGGCGCTTCAGTAACGTCTCTCTTGGGCAGCGCAGCTGGGCAGATGTCACTAGGAGGGACATAGCGCACAACCCCCCCCAGTCACGTTATAACCGTGCATTTTGGAGAGAGATGGTTTAACGGTATCCCAGCTGTGCAAGTTAAATGAATGCAAAAGGAAACTCAAATGCTTTTCTAGTGTGAGTCTTGTTGTTGGATGTCTATAAACATACGGCCACCTTTTTAGCGTAGAGTGAATTACTGAGATGTGTTCTTTATTTTCCATGTTACTCTCTAAAGGTTTACACTTCCCTTTCAGCTTTCTTGACCGAGCGAGCAAGACGTGCAGCAGCAGCAGCAGCCGCGAGGGCCGTAGCCGTTGTGGTGGATCCGTAAGCGTAGATTCTGATGACGGTCCGGCCTTGTCCTGCAGCCTCACCGGGCTGTCTCCCTGCAGCAGTGCTGGAAGGAAGCGACGAGGCGTTTTCCAAGAGCAGCAAGAGCGTTCACTTTTAGGTGAAGAAGGTGTTGAAAATCCTACCGCTTGGTCTCAATAGGGATTTGAAGCGTTGCAGTCCGTGTAGCTGTTAAAGCGTGCGCTGTATCTGGAGCGGACCCGTTTCCCTAGAATCCTGCTTTAGCTCAGCTCCTCTCCTATCCCTTATTCCGACTGAATCCCTGTACTTTCTGCTGTGCTGTTTTTTTCATGTGCTGAAAGGGAATGTGGGGTTTTTGTTTTTCAGCGGTCTTGCTGTAAGCGTCTGGTGGTGCTCCCTAGATCCCCCCGGCCAGGTTTCCCTGCGGGTCGTGAAGCATGGTGAGGGTCAGGGGCCAGCCCTGTGGCTGGAGGCTCCTGGCTCTGTGTGCGGTGGGTGCCCCGCAGGTGGTGGGGAGAGCCCGGGGCCGAGAGGGACCGGGGCCGTTTGTTGCCCTGGGGAGCCCGTCGCAGCGCGGGAAGGGAGGGGAAGGTGGCGGAGCAGAGGCCGAGCGAGAGACGTGGCACCGTCCTCGGGCACGCTCCCCTATGGCGTGGGGCGGCTGCCAGGCTGCGGGACAGGGGCTGGGGGGGCTGCCCCCCCCTTTATTTTTCTAGCGGAGCTCCCCTTTTTTGGTGGGGCATGTACATATGTAAATGGCCTGATGAAAGTAAGTGTAACCAGATGTAACCAAAATTGTTAGTTTGTTCTTTTGTAACTCAGCAACATAGAGATAGGAGCAGGTTAGACAATGCTTTAATATTGTGTTTGTACACCTATGGCTATGGCTATGCTACTATGCCCAAAGACAATTGGACAAGGAGTAGTACGGTCATGCTGCTACGTTCCCAGTACAGCCCCAGCCCATCTTGACAAAGAGTCAAGGGTGGTTAGAATAATTGGTTTGTGCTAAGGGTGCCAAATCATTGTTAGGAACCATGCACCATGAAGAAGGGGAGCAAGTTACATAAGCAAGGTGGGATTGCGCGTGTCCAGAAGAAGGGGTCGACTAAAGGACACACCTGTACGGCCACCAAGGACCACCAGAGACCCCCACGGAAGCCCCTCGGAGCTCAAGGACGCATGCGTAATGACCACGCAAGTATGATAATTAGTTCCGGGAAATAGAATGAATATGCATTATCATTCCAGGAAACTTGATGCATATGTATGTAACTGGACAATATAAGTTTCGGCTGATGTAACCTGCGGTATGCACGCTAGGTGGAGCGATCCCCCGTGCATCCGGTGCCGTAGTAAAGAATGCCTGCTTCTTAATACTACATTGGTGTTAAGGAGTTTGATTCCCGATTTCGGTGACATAAGGAGGTGGCAGTTGGGGCAGTTTCCCTTGTTTTGTTTGTCTTTTGGGTGTGACGAAGAAGAGGGGAGGCTGGGGAGTGATGATGTCTGTTGGGGCACCCCAGTGTCACTGGGGGGGACGATGGTGATGTGGCAGAGGAGCAGGTTGAGTGGGGGGAGGGGGGGGTCACGGGACAGTTCACCCCCCGAAAGGGGGTGACAGCCCCCAAATGCCTGAGAATTGGTGGGGGAGGGATTAAATAATGAAAACCTGTAAATAGGGGTGTGAGGCATTGAAGCAGAGAAAAATCTCTCATTTTTATGTATATTGAAAAATTTTATTTATATATACGTAAAAAGATTTGACAAGAAACCCCTCTGTCTACTCTATTCGATAAAGGATGGTAGAATATGAAAAAAAATCTAAATCGAGATATATAGGGTGATAAAATAGAAAAAGAACTCATATATATGACTAAAAAAAGGAGTTTAAAAGTGCATAAAAAGAGGATGTATACGAAGAAATTTTAAATGGCAACAAGGCAGAGCGAGCTCTCCCCAGCTGCAGTACCGACTTCTGTCCACACAGAGGCAGCAGCGAGCAGAAAAAAAAAACAAAAACAAACCAAAACCCCCCAAAACCCCAAACAACCGCTATCGCGCATGCGCGGCTCCCCAGCTGCAGTACCGACGTTGTTCCCCTGGGCGGCAGTAGAGAGCACGGGAAAATGCGCCACCGCGCATGCGCCGGGCCGCACCAGCAGTACCGACGCTTGTCCACGGGGCGGCAGGAGCGAGCACAACGAAAAAGCGGCACCGCGCATGCGTGGCTCCTAGGCTGCAGTACCGACTTTTGGTCACCGGGCGGCAGCAGCGAGCACAAAACGAATGCTTCAGCGCGCATGCGCGTCTCCTCAGCCGCAGTACCGACTGTTGTCCACAGGGTGGCAGCAGCGAGGTCGGGCGAAGGCGCCACCGCGCATGCGCGGCTGCCCAGCTTGCAGTACCGAGTTTTGTCCACAGGGCGGCAGCGGCGAGCACCCGAAAAATGCAGCACCGCGCATGCGCAGCTCCACAGCTGCAGTACCGAGTTTTGGTCACCGGGCGGCAGCAGCGAGCACAACACAAATGCGCCAATGCGCATGCGCGGCGCCCGGGCTGCAGTACCGACATTTGTCCACCGGGATGCAGCAGCGAGCCAAAAAGACCCACCGCGCATGCGCAGATCCCCATCTGCAGTACCGACCCTGTTCCCCTGAGCGACAGCAGCGATCACTTTAAAATGCGCCACTGCGCAAGCGCGGCTCCCCACCCGCAGTACCGACTTTTGTCCACCGGGCGGCAGCAGAGAGCACTCGACAGTCCGTCACTGCGCATGCGCGGCTCCCCAGCTGCAGTACCGATTATTGTCCACACGGCGGCAGCAGCGAGCCCGGAAAAATGCACCAACGCGCATGCGCGGCTCCCCAGCTACAGTACCGACCCTGGTCCACCGGGCGGCAGCAGCGAGCACTCGAAAGTCCGCCGCTGCGCATGCGCGGCACCCCACCTGCAGTACCGATCTCTGTCCACATGGCGGCAGCAGCGAGCACGGAAAAAAAATTGCGCCAGCGCGCATGCGCGACTCCCTGGCTGCAGTACCGACTTTTGTCCAGCGGGCGGCAGCAGCGAGCTGGGGGGGGAAAGTGCGCCAAGGCGCATGCGCGGCTCCCCAGCTGCACTACTGCATTTTGTCCACACGGCGGCAGCAGCGAGCACGAAAAAAAATTGCACCACTGCGCATGCGCGGCTCCCCAGCTGCAGTACTGCATCTTGTCCACACGGCGGCAGCAGAGAGCACTCGAAAGTCCGTCACTGCGCATGCGCGCCTCCCCAGCTGCAGTACCGACTTTTGTCCACACGGT
>NW_027328408.1:35500-59500 GCF_034638445.1 Ciconia boyciana
TGCTCGCCCCTGTCGCCCGGTGGACAAAAGTCGGTACTGCGGGTGGGGAGCCGCGCTTGCGCAGTGGCGCATTTTAAAGTGCTCGCTGCTGTCGCTCAGGGGAACAGGGTCGGTACTGCAGATGGGGATCTGCGCATGCGCGGTGGGTCTTTTGGGCTCGCTGCTGCATCCCGGTGGACAAATGTCGGTACTGCAGCCCGGGCGCCGCGCATGCGCATTGGCGCATTTGTGTTGTGCTCGCTGCTGCCGCCCGGTGACCAAAACTCGGTACTGCAGCTGGGGAGCTGCGCATGCGCGGTGCCGCATTTTCAGGTGCTCGCCGCTGCCCCCCTGTGGACAAAACTCGGTACTGCAAGCTAGGGAGCCGCGCATGCGCGGTGGCGCCTTCGCCCGACCTCGCTGCTGCCGCCCTGCGGACAACAGTCGGTACTGCGGCTGAGGAGACGCGCATGCGCGCTGAAGCATTCGTTTTGTGCTCGCTGCTGCCGCCCGGTGACCAAAAGTCGGTACTGCAGCTGGGGAGCCGCGCATGCGCGATAGCGGTTGTTTGGGGGTTTTTTGGGGGGTTTTTTTTTTTTTTTTTTTGTGCTCGCTGCTGCCTCTGTGTGGACAGAAGTCGGTACTGCAGCTGGGGAGAGCTCGCTCTGCCTTGTTGCCATTTAAAATTTCTTCGTCTACATCCTCTTTTTATGCACTTTTAAACTCCTTTTTTTAGTCATATATATGAGTTCTTTTTCTATTTTATCACCCTATATATCTCGATTTAGATTTTTTTCATATTCTACCATCCTTTATATAATAGAGTAAACAGAGGGGTTTCTTGTCAAATCTTTTTACGTATATATAAATAAAATTTTTCAATATACATAAAAAGGAGAGATTTTTCTCTGCTTCAATGCCTCACACCCCTATTTACAGTTTTTCATTATTTAATCCCTCCCCCACCAATTCTCAGGCATTTGGGGGCTGTCAGCCCCCTTTTGGGGGGGGGTGAACTGTCCCGTGACCCCCCCCTCCCCCCACTCAACCTGCTCCTCTGCCACATCACCATCGTCCCCCCCAGTGACACTGGGGTGCCCCAATAGACATCATCACTCCCCAGCCTCCTCTTCTTCGTCACACCCAAAGACAAACAAAACAAGGAAACTGCCCCAACTGCCACCTCCTTATGTCACCGAAATCGGGAATCAAACTCCTTAACACCAATGTAGTATTAAGAAGCAGGCATTCTTTACTACGGCACCGGATGCACGGGGGATCGCTCCACCTAGCGTGCATACCGCAGGTTACATCAGCGAAACTTATATTGTCCAGTTACATACATATGCATCAAGTCTCCTGGAATGATAATGCATATTCATTCTATTTCCCGGAACTAATTATCATACTTGCGTGGTCATTACGCATGCGTCCTTGAGCTCCGAGGGGCTTCCGTGGGGGTCTCTGGTGGTCCTTGGTGGCCGTACAGGTGTGTCCTTTAGTCGACCCCTTCTTCTGGACATGCGCAATCCCACCTTGCTTATGTAACTTGCTCCCCTTCTTCATGGTGCGTGGTTCCTAACAATGATTCGGCACCCTTAGCACAAACCAATTATTCTAACCACCCTTGACTCTTTGTCAAGATGGGCTGAGGCTGTACTGGGAACGTAGCAGCATGACCGTACTACTCCTTGTCCAATTGTCTTTGGGCATAGTAGCATAGCCATAGCCATAGGTGTACAAACACAATATTAAAGCATTGTCTAACCTGCTCCTATCTCTATGTTGCTTAGTTACAAAAGAACAAACTAACAATTTTGGTTACATCTGGTTACACTTACTTTCATCAGGCCATTTACATATGTACATGCCCCACCAAAAAAGGGGAGCTCCGCTAGAAAAAATAAAGGGGGGCAGCCCCCCAGCCCCTGTCCCGCAGCCTGGCAGCCGCCCCACGCCATAGGGAGCGTGCCCGAGGACGGTGCCACATCTCTCGCTCGGCCTCTGCTCCGCCATCTTCCCCCCTCCCTTCCCGCGCTGCGGCCGACTCCCCAGGGCAACAAACGGCCCCGGTCCCTCTCGGCCCCGGGCTCTCCCCACCACCTGCGGGGCACCCACCGCACACAGAGCCAGGAGCCTCCAGCCACAGGGCTGGCCCCTGACCCTCACCATGCTTCACCACCCGCAGGGAAACCTGGCCGGGGGGATCTAGGGAGCACCACCAGACGCTTACAGCAAGACCGCTGAAAAACAAAAACCCCACATTCCCTTTCAGCACATGAAAAAAAAACAGCACAGCAGAAAGTACAGGGATTCAGTCAGAATAAGGGATAGGAGAGGAGCTGAGCTAAAGCAGGATTCTAGGGAAACGGGTCCGCTCCAGATACAGCGCACGCTTTAACAGCTACACTGACTGCAACGCTTCAAATCCCTATTGAGACCAAGCGGTAGGATTTTCAACACCTTCTTCACCTACAAGTGAACGCTCTTGCTGCTCTTGGAAAACGCCTCATCGCTTCCTTCCAGCACTGCTGCAGGGAGACAACCCGGTGAGGCTGCAGGACAAGGCCGGACCGTCATCAGAATCTACGGCACGGATCCACCACAACGGCTACGGCCCTCGCGGCTGCTGCTGCTGCTGCACGTCTTGCTCGCTCGGTCAAAGAAAGCTGAAAGGGAAGTGTAAACCTTTAGAGAGTAACATGGAAAATAAAGAACACATCTCAGTAATTCACTCTACGCTAAAAAGGTGGCCGTATGTTTATATACATCCAACAACAAGACTTACACTATAAAAGCATTTGAGTTTCCTTTTGCATTCATTTACCTTGCACAGCTGGGATACCGTTAAACCATCTCTCTCCAAAATGCACGGTTATAACGTGACTGGGGGGGGTTGTGCGCTATGTCCCTCCTAGTGACATCTGCCCAGCTGCGCTGCCCAAGAGAGACGCTACTGAAGCGCCAGGGAAACGCGCCATGGAAAGAGAGGCAGAAATAAAGCACTGCAGAGCACGCCGTCAAAATACTGGGGAAAACCCCGTAACGTTCAGTTGCCTCTCTCTTGAAACACGGAGAACAAATACCTCACTGCTGAAACACACCTCCTAAGTTGCATGCCACAGCTATTGGGCAGTTACAGTTTCAACAGTGCCAGTCGCTTTGTCAATGACACCATTTTAACTTCTGTTTAAAGTTCCAGTTTGATAGAAAAGTCAGTGAGATAAGAGATCGCCAGACGGTTTCACTGGGCACAGGGGGGCGCAGAAATCAAATCCCCAGTGCTGCAATACATCAGGCTACCAAAAGGGACCGGCAGATTTGCTAATGCTTTTGGCTGTACCGAAGCATGCAGAGGAACGCCTTTCCATCATATCTCGGCTGTTGCAACCGAGAACCAAAGACCAGCGATGCCATCAGCTTTTGGAAGACGTGCTGGGCTTGGGTCCTTGGAAGGAAATTGACTTTTCTGGGTGTTTTTAAAGAGAGTGAAAAGTCTTGCTGCTGATGACTTCTACTGGCACGTCCAGCCGCTCCGATGGGAAGTTCATCAAATGCAACTTCTTTGAATGAGAAGGACTGCCAGTCGGGAAAATCTCTTCCCAACTGAAGTCAAAAATTACACACCGTAGCTTCAGGAAAAAGGACCTTCTCGAAGCAGTAACTCACCAAAACCACATCAGGACTCACTGGCGGTACTTACAAGGCTGCTAACGCTTCTTGGGAAAGCCTGGAAAACACGCGGAAGCGACGCCCATTTGTCCCGTTTTGGCCACGTCTCTTCTTTGACCTTGACGGCTTTTCGTACGGATGCTAGGATCGCAGTAAGGCTTTTCAAGTACTCCTACAAGATATTTTAAAACCTTACTGACTGAAAAAGCAGAAAGCTTTTCCCAGGAAAACAAAGGCTCTTTCTTCTGAACACCTGAACTCTTCCCAACAGTTTCTTTCCTCTTTTAGTACAAAATTATTTTCACAGTATCATTTCATAGGAAGCGCACAGAAACAGAAGATTACGCTTTCGGGAAGAGAAAAGAAACGGAGGGAAGTCAGCTTTGCGTAGGCACGCTCCAGAACACGCCTTTTTCTATCCGTAGTATTTGTGTTGAAATACTTCACAGAAAAACTACAGAAGGAGAGTTGGCACATTCTTCACCTTAACTTTCAAGTCCCCGCTACGAGTACCTTAGGAAAAACGCAGGCACACATCGTAGACGTACCGTGGACTTGCAGACCACTACGGATCCTTTCCGTCCGTCTTGCACTTTCCTGGCAGAAGAAAGGGCGACCGCGGCGAAATGGTGGCGGCTGACATTCTGCTGAGAGAGGAAAAAAAACCCTTTAGCATAAAGCTGGGTAGGAATCTAAAGCTTCCTTTTTTGGTGAAGCTTGGTGAAGACTACAACTGAGCGGAGGAAAAAGTGTTTTGCGTCATCTTCGGTACAGTTGACGATACAGGCCGCTAGAGCTTGTGCGCTTTTTAGACAACCGTGCCTTTTTTTGACTCACGGGCAGCTTTGGTTTGCGCAGCAAAAAGCGCAGCAAGAAGACGGCACGCCCTCAGACCCAGAGCGCAACCCTCCGGATGGCCACACGCCCCTCGCTGTTTTGAGGAGGAGCCGCCGAGCATCCCTGCGAGCACAGCTGCACGCGCAACATCACTTTCACCTACGCTGATTTCAGCGGATGCAGTTTCTGAAGCTTTACACTGAAAACCGTATCTTGACACTTCGCCACAGGAGAAGCGATCCGTAACTAGAACCCCACAAAAACCTTGAAACACCACTTGCAATCCCACAGCAGCGACAGCTTCAGAACTATTTAGACCAGGAACAAGGGAGAAAAATAAAACCGCTTCATCGCACGCACGGGAAAGCGGCAGAGAAAAGGGTCAGCATTCGTAGCCCTCACAGAAAACAGGCATTCTCCTTCCCTTCCTAAAGCCCTCTCTTGGGTCTAAATACCGCAGCACTACCGTGGCAGTATCGAGAGCAGGGAACAACAGCCCCGCCGCTGGACGTTTACGTAGCGGCATACATAAACAGAGGGACACGTTTTGCCACGCACAACCCTGAACTTCCTGAAAATTCACGTTTACCAAAAAGAGCCACTTGGAGCATACTGCCCAGCAGCGTTTGGCAATAAAACTGCCATGTGGTGGACCCACGCAAATCGCTCGGTAACTTGCTATTTGCTTCCCGTTGTTTTTCTTCCTTCGGAAATTCTACTTGCGGCCAAGTTATTCACTACGGCTTCAAGCATTGACCTTCCTGGGATTACCAGCACATCTACACAGGCAAGTAACTTACCTGCTCTTCTACCGTTGTCCAAATTCCAATTACAGTCATGAAAGAGGAGTGAAAGAGAAGAAAAGGAGAGCTCAGGCAGCAAGAGAGCTCTGCAGGCTGCCGCCACTCAGCGTCGCACTCTTCTTTTTAAACCACACACACGCGCCCCCCACAAAAAACAGACCAAAAACCCCGTGACCTTGTACCTTTTTTCTTTCAGAGCTCATCCCTGTCTCAGCACGCCGTCTTGTCAAAGCGTGAAGTGCAGATGATCTGTAGCCCAATGACATTTGCGTGCGATGGATACGTGTTCAGAAGGAGTCCAGATCTGTAAGACAGGTGCCGTTTTGGTGGTTTTAATAATCATCACTCGAGTGCATTGACTGACACGTTTGGAAGGAAACTAACTGTTGTGGTTTAGCCCCAGTCGGCAATTAAGTGCCACCCAGCAGCTGGCTCACCCTCCCCCCCCCAGGGGGATGGGGGTAAAAGAAGCCAAGGAGCAAAAGTCAGAAAACTCGTGGCCTCAGATAAGAAGAGGTTAATCATTGGAACAAAACAAGAAGAAGAATGAATTATCATGAGAAGGAAAACAACAAGACAGCAAGAGAGGAACAAAACCCAGGAAAAAACAAGGGATGCAAGCCCTCACCACCCGCCGACCGATGCCCAGCCACTCCCCCAGCAGCGATCCCTATCCCCCGGCCAACTCCCCCCAGTCTCCATACTGGGCATGACGCCAGATGGCACGGAATAGCCCTTTGGCCAGCTTCCATCAACTCTTTTGGCCGTGTCCCCTCCCAGTTTCTCGTGCGCCCGGCAGAGCACGGGAAGCTCAAAACTCCTTGACCAGTGGAAGCATTTCTTAGCAACAACTAGAACATCACTGTGTTATCAACGTTATTCTCATCCTAAAATCCAAAACACAGCACTCTACCAGCTACTAGGAAGAAAATTAACTCTATCCCAGACGAAACCAGGACACTCATTCCCTTTTAAACGTAGCGTCTCCTTGGGGGAAAAAAAAGGTGTTAGAGACAGAAAAAAAAAAAAAAGACAACTCAGGGCTCCCAACCACCACCTAGCAGTGGGGAAATTAACGAAAGTGAAGACAAAGAGCAGCAACGCTGTAATCCTGATCACGGACTTCAGAGACCCTCCAAGTCTACACCTCAAGCCTAGGAATGACTAGTCCTTTTTGGAAGGACAAACTTTTTTTACATAAAACTCCTAGACTGAAGGCTCCACGGAAGAGAATGCGGATTGACCCACAGCACAGCATGCCATCAACACTCTAATGAAAAAAAAAAAATTGAATAAAAATCAAGTTGAAATGTCAGTTTCCATCACATTTCACTCATTCTATTTCTACTGGCGTCTAGGTGCTCCAAAATTAACTCTACTGACACCATAGGTTACTAACAATGTAGTTGTGCATATAAAAAGAAAAGGCTCTTGCCAACTTGCCCATAAAGTTAGTCTGAACAAACAGAAGAGAAACACTTGACCCTGAAGAAGGTAACAGGCAGCTCTTCATTTATCCGAGATGAAAGTTCATTCTTTTACCCGAAAGGAAAACCTTCGGAACTGCCAAGGGACCAATCCAGGAAGGAGGCACGCTCTGTTACCCGCAGGTCTTCATCACCTTTTCTGCACTGGCAGCAGATTTGCCTTTTCTCTGGGTTTCAGGCGGAGCATCTGCAGCGTCCCTGAACTCGCAAAGGTTTCTCCCCGCTCCCCCGGCCCCATACGCGCGATTCCCTGAGCGGCAAGCGGGACCGACCACGCGGGATTTTCTGCACGTGACGCCGAAGGTGACACTGGGAAAAGAGGAGGCAAAAAATGATCCTGTTTGTCACACCCAGCCGACGGGGAAAACACAGGGGAGGGTTCTGCCAGAGGGGCCCTGCGGGGCCAGGCCGTGCACCCCGGCAGCTCCAACCGACCGGCCCCTCTCCCCTTTGCCAGGTACCGGGGAGACACCGCTGCCTCCCGCTGCCGCCTCGCCCGCGCCCCCTCGCAGCGGGGCTGCCCCAGGAGAGCCGGGGCACCCCCACCTCGCTCCCACCCCCAGGAACGGGACCGGGAGACGCCCTCCATGCAGGGAGGGGCGCAGGGCGTGGATTTAATCCCCGAGGGAAGAGGCCAGGCTCCCCGCTGGCAGAAGGACCGCTCGCCTCCCTGCTGCTCAGAGACGCTGGCTGGGGACAGCCCTGCCTGCGCCCGGCCGCTCTGCAGCCCCGCTGGGAGCGCAGTCCGGCTGACGGATGCTCCAGCGAATAGACGCTCCGGCTCACGGCCGCCCCCGCTCAGCTAACGTTGCCTCTGGCTAACGCACGCTCCAGACAGCGGACACCCCATCTCCTTCCAGCTCCTCCTCGCTACAGCTCTGGCTAACCGAAGCTCCGGCTCCGCACCGAAGCTCCGCTGGATTTCAGCTCCTTCTCCTTACGAGCTCCAGCTATTTGCCACAGTCTGGGCTTTGGACAAGCTCGGAAAGCGGTCGCTGTCAGAACTTGAATATGACTATTAAACATCACAGCTGGACGCTGTGGAAATACCGATTCATCAGTTTGTACGATTAAGTAGTTAAGAACTATTCTCAGCAGCGTACAAAGAAGAGCTGGGCTCCAAGAGGGCGTGCGGGGTCTGAAAAGCACCCTTCCCCCCCCAGAGGCCACCTCAGACCGAGAGGCTGGCCCGGGGCACGCCGACCTCCCGAACTCTGGGCTCCGACGCGACCAGACCCCCACCCTCCAGGGAGGGTCCGTGCACCCTGCCCACCCTCTGCTTTCCCCCGCAGCCCCCAACGCCCTCCCCCCGCCCTGCGCAAACAGCCAAACTGGCTTCTGCTTTGGGCCCCCAAACCAGCTCCCATTTCTGAGCCCACAAACCCACCTGCTCAGCCTGTTCTCGAGTCCCAAAAATGCAGCACTTCACCTCTGCTCCTCAGCCCAAAAACGTACCGCTCGGTCCCCTCTGGCAGGTCCTGAAAACGCACGACTCAAGCTGTTTCTCAGCCCCAAAGTCAGCCACCTCAGCCTCTTTTCAAGCCCCGAGAACACAAGACCCGCTCTCCATTTTCAGGCCCCAAACCAGCTCACCCTCTCTGCTTTCCGACCCCTTTGCGGTCCCCATGCGTGATGCTGCGGGGTGGGGGGAGCGGAGCCACCCCACAGCCCTGCACCCCCAGGGCCACACGTGCACTTTTTGGGAGCGCTTGGGCACTGCGGAGGGCCCGGCCCCACACCTCTGTGGGGCCGCACCAGCACAGGCAGGGCATCGCTTTATTACGGCTGCTTCCGGCTCGCTTTCTCCGGCACTGGTTGGGGGTGCCGGGCCCGCACCCCAAACCCCCGCAGCCCCAAGCACCCCTGCGGGGAGCCGGGCCCAGCCGCCTCCAGGAACCCCCGCCCGCCGCAGCCGCGGCCCTTCCCCGCCACTCCGGCCACCGGCACCCGCCCGGCCCGGAAACAGGCCCCCGGGCCGCCGCTGCCCCACCTGCGCCGGGAGCGGCAGAGGCTGCCCAGCTCCACAAGCAGAACCTGAGAGCCAGATGGGGCTGCCCCTACTCCCCCCGGCTCGCACACGGGTTCGGCCCCAAAACCCCCCGACGAACCCCAGGAGAGCGCTCGGCCCGGGGCTGCTTTTTCCCCCGCCAGTCCCAAGAGAACAGAGCCTGCACCCGCCCCTATTTCATACAGGGATGGGGAGCAGGACAGAGGACTGGAAAGAGAAAAGGAAGACAAGGGAGAAGACTGAGGTGCCGCCAGAGAATAAAAGGCCGAAAGAAAAGGTCAGAGACGTAGAGGAAATCAAACACAACAGGGACGAGAAGCCCTGCAGAGAGATGGAGCAAGAAAAGGCAGGGTCAGCGAGCAGGACAGAGGGGTAGAGAGGTGGCGGGGAAAGGAGAGGAAGAAGAACAGAGGAACGTGACGGCGACAGGGCGCAGGACATACAGACAGAGAGAGAAAAACCACAGGGAACAGGACAAAGGGACTGGGAAAGCAAGAAAGGGTCAGATTTGTACAAAGAGACCAAGAAGGAAAAAGGAAAAAAAAGCAAGCCATGGGCTAGAGGACAGAGGCAGAGGAAAAAAGGGCCAGGGAGCAGGACAGAGAAGGAGAGAAAGGAAAAAGCGGAGACAGGGAAGAGGGTCAGGGAGAGGAAGCAAAGGGCAGGGAGCAGGAGAGAGGTGGAGAAAGAAGCGCTGGGGCAGAAGGATAGAAAGAGAAAAAAGACAGACAGGAAGAAGGATGGCGGACGATAGAGAGAGACCGGAAAAAGAAGGACGAGGAGCAGGACACAGATTGTCAGACAGGGACAGGGAGCAAGACCACGCGCTGGCTGACGCATACAGACCCTGCGGTGCACGCTGGCGGCCTGGCCTGCCGCGGACTACGAGGAGGGATCCTTCCTCACCCGGAGAGGCAGGCTCTCTCTTGCCTGCAGCGGGAGGCAGCCGCCAGACGGCCTTCCATTTCTTCTTCTTTACCCTTCTCTGGCTTCTTTCTCCAGCTTCAGCCGCGGCAGCTCCTGTCCACAGCCAGCAAGCGCTCCGCCCGTCCCTTTTCGCCCCCACGCCGCGAGGAGAGCCAGGCCAGGCACAGACAATCCACGCAAGCCTGAGGCGGGTGCCGTCACCGGCAGCCCCAGGGGAGGAAGGGACGACCGTGTCCTCAGCGCAGCCTCTGGGAGAGGGAAAGAAGAAGCAGCCGCCGTTATTACCGCAGATCGCCCCCGGCTGAAGCCTCTCCTTCCGCAGGGGCTTCTCGAGACGCGCGGAAGGCCAGCTTGCCACCGGCACGACGGGGCTTGGGAGCGACCTGGGGCTACGGGACAGGCTTCAGGGGAGGGGCTGGAGCTGGGGGCAGCTGCGCGTGGGGGGGCAAGCGGGGCCGGGGAGGCTCAGGGGAGCTCTGGAAGCGGGGAGCCGCCCGGCGTCTGCGCCTGGGGGTGTCCGCCTTCTTCCCCTCTCCCCTTCTCTCAGCTCTCGGGCAACTCCCTGGGGCTGCCCTGACCCAGCTCGCCTCCGGCACACCGGCAGCCTGCCGCAGCGGGCACTTTCAGGCTTCCCGTCCCGCAGCCAGCGGGCAGAACACACCCCCGCGCCCGCCAAACGGGCTCGCTCGCCTTACCGCTGCCCCAGGACGCCCGCCGCCGCCGAGACCCGCGCCCAGCGCGCCGCCATGCCGCTCCCGGGCACCGCGCATGCGCCGGCCGCCGACGGCGCGCCGGAGGGGCCAGGGCTGGCGCCCGAACGCCGGGCGGCAGCACCGCGCTGCGGCCGTGCCGCCGCGGCAGCAGCGGAGGCGGCAGCGCCGCTGCGCCCTTGTGCGGTGTCGGCGCTGCAGTACCGCGCCGCGGCACCGGCAGCAGCGAGCACCCGGCGGGCGGCGCGGACCCAGGGGCGGCACCGGCGCTGCAGTTCCGCGCCGAGCGCCCGCCCGCAGGGCGGACGCGGGGGGGGGGCAGCGGCGGCGTTTCCTTACCGGGAGGCAGCAACGAGCGCGGCGGCGACGCTTCGCAGGCACCGCGGCACCGCCTTGCCGTTACCGGCGGACGGCAGCCGCGGTGAGCACGGCGGCACCCCACCGCACATGCGCGGTGCCGGACCTGCAGTACCGCGTTTCCTCCGCCAGAGGGGAGCAGTGAGCGCGGGCACCGCCGCGCGCCCGCCCGCGCGCCCGCCCGCCCCCCCGCGCGCGCGCGCCACGTGCCCGAGGCCGTTCCCCGCCGGCAGACGGCTGCCGGCCCCGGCAGGTACCCGGAGGCCAGCATGGGGCGCGGACGCACCCCGGCGTGCTGCACACGCCAGCGGGGCTGTCTGGAACCTCCCTGCCGAAAGACTACATCTCCCGGCATGCCCTGCGAACAACGTGCCTGACCACAAGCTGGCTACCCCAGGACTACAGCTCCCAGCATGCTGCGGGCTGCTGCCTTCTGTGCCATTTAACCCTATGGGGACACCGGCCCCTACGCCCTCCTCCCCTCACCAGCACCCGCGGGACCCCGCCGCGCCTGCGGAGGCCGGCTCGCAGGGCCGGGATTCCCAGCACCACCACCGGCTCCGCTTCGGGTCCGATGCTTCCCCACCTGCCCCGCACCCCTCCGCACGACCTGGAAACCCCACACACACAGACACGCACCCGGGGACGGGGACGGGCTTTGTGTCGGGACCACCCTTTTGCAGGGCCCCGACCCAGCAGCTTCCCCAGCACTACCCCTACCCCCCCGGTGAGCCCCAGCGCTCAGGCAGCCCCGCGTGTCCCTGTGCGGCCTCCCCCCTGTCCCGGGGCATCAGCTTTCCCCCATCCCCTCGGCTTCCGGGCCACCCGCGACCCCGGCGCCGCACCCTCCGCTCCTTGGCCCTAGTGCGGGTCTTCCTGGACCCGGTCGCTGTTGCCCCAGCCCCACCTCCCCCTTTGTGTCACCTTCCCCGGGATGTTCCCGGTCGCAGGGACCGCCCCCCCCCGGCCCCATTCACCTGTTCTGTGCTTGCAGCCTCAGTCCCGGTCCCAGCATGTATTGCTCAGCACTGGCGTTGTTGTCCTGGACCTACCCTCATGGGGTGATGTGAACACCACACTCATGGCAGTAGCCCAGCTCAGCAGCCCCCGGCCCACAGCTGCAGCCCGTGGGGACACGGGCACCATAGCCATCAGCCCTGCTGGCCACTCCAGAGGCTGGTCAGCCCCAGGCCCTGGGCCCAGAGCTGCATCCCACCGAGAACACAGGCTATTGCCCTCGGCCCCACTGGGGACACCTGTGGTTGCTGGGACAGCAGAGGGGTGCCCCAGCTCCTGAGGGCAGCTTGCCAAAAGCCAAAGGGAGAGTCCTGGGCTGCACAGGAAGAGAAAAGGGGACGAGAACAAAGGGAGAGCCCTGGAGTGCAATGCTGGGGTGGGAGGAAGCCATCAGCAGGTGACAAGGAAAACATAGGACTCTGGGGGCACAGGAAGGTGGGGGGAGGGGCCTGGGCCCCACAGAGAGGAAAACAGCTGACCCTAGAGCACACCAAAAAAGCACTGGCAAAACTCTGGGATGGGAGGAAAGCTAAACAGGAAGCATTGCGGCACGCTGTATGACAAACACAGGGCCTTGGGACACACAGGACTCGGGGCAGCCTAAAATATGGATTCAGGAGTTCAGAGGGCTCCAGGGCACGGCCGAATACAAACTGGTGCACACCAAAGGGCTGCGCAGCACGCCACGGGGCTCAGTGTCGCTGTTTGCTTAGGGACATGGGGTAGTGGTGGTCTTGGCAGTGTCAGGCTTACGGTTGGACTCGATGATCTTAAAGGTCTTTTCCAACCTATACGATTCTGTGATTCTGTGATGGGAAGCGGCCTGCAGCCACCACCAGACCCTATGGAAACTCCCTCTCTCAGCACCGTTTGTGCTGGCCCCAGACCTTCGCCCGTACCTTGGGTACCGTAGGGGGTTGCCCCCTCAGCGACCTCGTTGGGAATGAAGAGCTCACAACCCGTATTCCTTCAGATCCTCCTCTCTGTCCCCTCTGTCCACGCTTGCCCCAGACCAAACAGCCCGGACCAGCCCTTGCCGTGCTCCGGCCTCACTCGCCCCTCACCTGCCCAACACACAGGGCTCTCCCCCCACTAACCGGCACCGCCTCAGCCGAGGGACCCCGTGCCCAAAGCCTGCTTCCAGGCGGGCTTGCGCGCCTGCCTCCCCGCAGCTCCAGCGTGTCTGCGTCTGCAAGAGCAAGGGCGCGTGCACGGGCCCAGAAGGAGGAGCAATCTTGGCTTCCCTAACCGTATTTTACTACTGTTTGTGCGCTATTCCCACCCAGACCTTCGTATGCGCATACCTAACCCAAAAATCTCTTCGCCCTTAGCACCTTCAGTCACTCGCAGCGCTGAGGTTCTTCCCCTCTCTCAAAACTTACTTGCTCTTTCCTGTCTCCTTGTCGCACCTCCTCGGCCCTTTCTGTACATTCTTCCTTCAAACAACACGCCTGAAATCAACAAAATGGGTCAAGCAGCCGTCTTCAAGTCGATGCCTCCGATAGGATTATCCTACAAACCAATCCAACTCCTAAGGTCATTGGACAATTCTAGTTTTAGAGCATTTTTCCAAAGCTTTTAAGTGCGGTTCCCTGCTAGGTTATGTGATAAAAAGCTTGTCTCCATAAACCCCAAGTCACACAGAGGCGCTGTGCCAGGTAAGGCACCCCAGCGACCCAGCCAGAGAAACGGATTCCCTGCCCTGGCTCCTCCCAGAGCTGTCCCGGCAGAGCCGCCAGCCCCACGGTACGGGGTGACACTCGTCACGACGAGTAGACGGGAGCGGCTTTCCGGATCACCATACAGACTGAGAAAGGTTGCCGACTAAGGCTGTGGGACGCACGTGGGGACCGCACAGGATGTACTATGGTCTGTTTACTGGAGGAACCAAAGGTGGGGAAGGGGAGGTAGCAGAGGAGTTTGGGGAGGAACAAGCATCGGAAAAGAGAGGGACAAGGGGATAAAAAGGGCTGGTGGCACGCAAATAGGTTGCTGGTCAGTAGGATTGTCTGGCCATGCCCTGTGCCTGATCAGCAGAGTCTCCTGTCTTCTCATTAACTCCATCCCTAGGTATTTTTGTGAGGGAAAGGTTCTCTGGTTTCGTGTGCGTGCGTGTGTGAGGGCCGAGGCCGAGCGGCCGAGGTGCAGGGCCGAGCTGTGGGGCCTAGGCTGAGTCGTGGGACCTAGGCCGAGCGGCGGCCTCGTCCCTGGAGCTCGGCAGGCATCCTAGATGGCATAGAAAAGAACAAGAACACTCTTTTTTGGGAACAGAGATCTTAGGAGAGGTGCGATGGCAACAAAGCGAGTCCAAAGGGGGCTTACGGAGCTAAAAGCACGCTGCTCGGGAGGCATCGTGACAGTAGCAGAGGGCTTCTGAGAGGGACAGACACAAGAAGGCTCGAGGGCGTGGTGAAGAAGTCCAGAGGGGATTTGAACAGACTACGGATGTCCTCAGGGGACCAGGGACTGAACAGAGGTGTCCTAGCTAGCAGAGAGGACAACATGAGTGCTCTGGAGATGAAAGATGTCATCGGGAATGGTTCTCGGGAGCAAGAAGGGTGCAAATTGTGCTACAGAGCCACAGAGGGCTGCGGGGCACGAGGACGGCCTCAGGAGGCACGGTGACGGCACAAGGCGGCTGCTGAGAGAGAGAGAGAGAGAGAGAGACAGACAGAGACAGACAGACAGACAGAAGGCAGCTCTGGCAGGCAATGCAAAACTCAAGAGGGTGTCCCAGCGATGTCCTCAGGGGATGAGCGACCGAACGGAGACGTCCTAGACAGCAGTGAATAAGGTAAGGGAGCTGTGGGGCACAACGACAGCCTGAGGAGGGGTTCTGTCCGAATAAGAGAGAGACACAAAGAGGGCTGCAGAGCTGGAAGGGTGCCGTGGGGCACGAGGACAGTCTCGGGCGGCGTCATGACAGGAACGAGGGGGCTCCGGGGGTCGGGGGAAACGTGGACAAAGAGACAAACAAAGGATTGCTGACACAATGAGGTCCTCGGGAGGGGATCTGAACGGAGTAGAGATGTCCTCAGGGGACCGGGGACCGAACAGAGGCATCCCACATGGCGGAGGGAAGGCAAGAGTGCTCTGAGGGAAAACGGAAGCCTGAGGAAGCGTTGTCTCTGAAGAAGAAAGATACAAAGCCCGCTGCAGAACTAAAGGATGGCCATGGACCACAAGGGCGCTGGCAGGAAGCGTCGCGACAGAAACAGAGGGGTGCCGAGATGGCCAGAGAGACAGAAGGCGGCTTGAGGGCACAAAGGCACTGGGGAGGGGATCTGAACAGAGTACGGAGGTGACGAGGGAGACGCCGACCCACTGGAGGCAAGCGAGATGGAGGAGAGGACAAAGAGACTGCTCTGAGGAAGAGGGAGGAGATGTTCTTACAAAGCCAGAGGGGTACAAGTTACGCTTCAGAAATAACAGCATGCCGAGGAGACCCTCTAACGCCTCAGGATGAACGGAGAGAAGAGAAAAAAAAAATAAAAGACAGAAAGAAAATTTAAGCAGCAACAGGGTATGTGACAAGACAGAGAGAACTAAAAACACAGGGACAGACAGCTCGATAAAAGTCAATACAGAAAGAACACTGAAAAAGCAAAAGGGTACAAGGCAGAGGAGAAAAAATTTAAAAATAGGGAGAGCAAACTAGATAAAAGCAGGCATAGAGAAAAACTGAAAAACAAAGGCCTTCAAGGAAGAAAACAATAAAATAGAGGGACAGCAAACTAAATAAACAAAGACACAGAAACAACATTTAAAAAGCGACAGGGTGTCGTGGTTTAGCCCCAGCCGGCAGCTAAGCACCACGCAACCGCTCGCTCACTCCCCCCCCGGTGGGATGGGGGAGAGAATTGGAAGAGCACAAGAAAACTGGTGGGTTGAGATAAGAACAGTTTAATAATCGGAACAAAATAGTAGGAATAATAATAATGAATTGTAATGAGGAGGAAAACCACAAGAGAGAGCGAGAGGAACAAAACCCAAGGGAGGGAAAACAAAAACGATACAACCGCTCACCACCCGCCGACCGACGCCCAGCCAGTCCCCGAGCAGCGACCGCTACCCCCCGGCCAACTCCCCCCAGTTTCTATACCGGGCACGACATCCTATGGTACGGAATAGCCCTTTGGTCAGTTTGGATCCACTGTCCTGGCTGTGCCCCCTCCCATTTCTTGTGCACCTGCCAGAGCATGGGAAGCTGAAAAAGTCCTTGACTGGTGTAAACACCGCTTAGCAACAGCCAAAACATCAGCGTGTTATCAATCTTATTCTCATCCTAAAATCCAAAACACAGCACTATAGCAGCTACCTGGAAGAAAATTAACTCTATCCCAGCCAAAACCAGGACACAGGCTATGGCACAGGCTAGCATGAAAGAGAAAATAAAGACAGTGAACTGGATACAAGGAGATAGAGAAAAAAATTCAAAAGCAACGTGACACAGGAAAGCCTGGAAATAATAAAAAATAGGGTTAGACATCTGGGTAAAAGTAGGCAGAAAAAAATTTTACAGGTCACAATATACAGCACAGATAGGGAAAAAATAAACAAGAGACAGAAAAAATACATACAAGTGAACATAGAAACAAAAATTCAAAAGCTTTTTCAATTCAAAAGACATTAAGAGAGGAAAAAAAAATAGCAAAAAACCCAAGTAGATGGAGACATAAAAAGAAAAATTTAAAGGCAACTGGGCACAGCACAGACTAGAACAAATTAAAAAATGAGGACAGCAAACCGGATGAAGATAGACGAGGAAAGACAATTTAAAAGCAACGGGGTACAGGACAGACAGGAAACAATTAAACAGGGAGAGACATCTTGACTAAAGTAGACACAGAATGAAAATTTTAAAAGCAACAGGATACAGGAAAAAATTAAAAAAAAAAAAAAAAAAAGAGAGACAGAAAACAAGATAAGAGTACACCTAGAAACAAAATTTCAAAAAGAGAAGAATTATGAGAGTAAAAAAATGAAAAATAGGGACAGTTTACTAGGAAAAAGTAGACGGGGTGCAGAGCAGAGGGAGCCACTGAAAAGAGAGACAGGTCACTGCGCAGAGGGAGGCCTAGAAATGCCATTTTCCCCAGCAATGCGGAAGAAGGCAGTGCGGGAAGAGTGAAATAAGAGCAGGTGGGGAGCTGGAAAGGGAGAGGCATAGAAAGGAAACATAGAAGGCGACGGTGTGGAGGGCAGCGCTAGCAGAAGGGCAAAAAGCTTTGGGGAGCCAAACAGCCTGAAAGGGAGACAGAGGCAGGTACAGGCAAGGAGGCAGGCAGAGGTCTGGAGAAGCACGGCAGAGAGGGGCCCGGACACACGCGAGGGATGCGCGACTCACCGCAGCTCCTGCCACCGCCGGGAGACCTTCAGCGCCCGGGGCTTCTCTCTCGGCCCCTGCCCCTTCCTCCTCCACAGTGCCGGCTGCCTCGCCCGCCCAGGTGCCCCGATGCTCCTCTCCCAAGAGGCTTCCCAGAGACACGGCGGCTCACGTGTGCGGCCCATGGGGGCACCGAGCTCCCGGCACCACGTGCCGGTGGTGCGCTCTGCCGGGGACGGCTGGGAGGGATCCTTCCCGGCTGCGGGGACCGGCTGCTCCTTGCTGGAGGCAGCTGCCTGGGGAAGCCCCTTCCTTTCACTCCTCAGCCAGCTCCCGCAGGCAGGCATGCCTAGGCAGGCCCCTCGCCACGTAGAGCCCCTCGGCACAGCAGGACCAGCCCCTCCTCAGCCCTTTTAAACCCTTAGCCCAGCCCCGGCCCTTTTTAAACCCTGGGCCCAGCCCCATCCTCACCTCATGGGTCCCACCTGTGCTGCCCCGGGCCACAGCTGGAGCCCATCGGGAACAGGGGGCCCATTACCCCAACCCTCACAAGCCAGACACAGCCAGCAACCTGGCACCGGCACGGGCAGACACCACCACCAAGCTGGCACCGCTGTGGGCAGATGCTGCCTCCAAGCTGGCGCCGGCCTGGCAGACTTTATTTTACGGCCCAAAGCCAAGGTTGGCCTCTAAACAAGAAAACATGTGAAAGCACCCTTACAGGATGCCGGTCCGGTGGTGTCCATGATAGCTCTCACAGCCTCCCACGTAATAGACAGCTCCCCTGTCCGGGACCATGTTTGGCATGTCCCAGGCCCTCCGCGCACCCATGCTGAAAATCAAACAGAACAATTAAGGACTCTGCTTCATCGCCTCAGCCTCCCAAAGAAGCTTCCTTCCTCTGCTGACGGTCGACGCGGATATCCTCGTGCTGTTCCTTGAACGCGGGCTGGCCTTGGGTGCCTGTGCTGCCAAAGGAAGAGAAAATGATCATGCTCTTGTAACGTGCTCCATCATCCTCTTGTTCTTCAAGAAATCAAAAGAAAGCTACCATCCCCATTGCTACATGACAGAAGTTTGTGCAGGAGACGGCTGAGCCCATCCCCAGAAATGGAAAACTCTGCTATGACCCTGCTTTGCCTTTTGGCGACAGCGCCCGCCATCGGTGTGCCCCAAACAGGCGAGGTCCCGTTCAGGCTGGCATCCGCCACAAACAGGGAACGTCCCCTGCGGCCTGGCGTCCGCCACAAACAGGCGACGTCCCATTCGGGCTGGCGTCCGGCACAAACAGGCGACGTCCCCTGCGGGCTGGCGTCCGGCACAAACAGGCGACGTCCCCTGCGGGCTGAACAGAGTCAACTGAACAGAGTCTTCAGAAGAACTTAGTTGTGCATTCAGTTTACAAGTAAATCCCACCCAAGCAATGCTAGGGGGCATGCTGGCATAGAAAGGAATTCATGAGTTCATTTAGTATTTCCAGTGGAACATTCCATAGCTTGTAAAAACAGCCTTAAAGTCTTTTTCCCTGTTGCACCAACAACGCTTATTTTAGTTCTGCTTAAGGGGTCCCCTACAACTACTTACTACAGCATGTGTGGCTCCACTATCAATTAAAAAATCTAGTCTTTCATTCCCCAGCTTGACTGGAACCAGAGGATCGTCTGGGGAAACTTTCATAGACTCCTCCGGCCCCCTTCAGTCCAACCCAATCTCCGTCATGACTCCAACCCCTTCTTCTGTCTCTCTTTCCCGAGATGACTCAGACGGGGCGGACAATCTTTTTTCCAACGGCCCTCTCGCTTACGATTTGCACGCCGATTCATTCCCAGGGGAATGTCATAACCATTTCTACTATTATTGCTACGGCCCCTTCCTCGCCCACAAAATTCACCTCGTGTATTTTCTCTCCCTTTTTCTCGGTCTTCTGTCAAGGCAGCCAACAAAGAAGCTTGCGGCGTTACTCGTCCCCGCTTCTCCTTCTCTCCTGTTTCCTCCCCACTATTACGTACCTTATACGCGACTGACAAGAACCGCGAGATTGTCATGCCATCCTCGCCCTCTACCTTTTGTCATCTCTTTCTTATATCTGCTGCCGCTTGACCAATAAACGGCGTGTTCAATAACTTTGAATTGCTATCATCTTCCGGATCGAGATCTGATTAGATAAATTCTTAGGCTTTTGCACTCCATGTTGAATCCCGTACCCAATTAACTTTGGATATTCCTTTACCCTCTGTAATCCCTCACACTTGTGTTTGGATCCCACTCCGGATCCTCCTTTGGGAGGTACGTAATGGTATTAGGCACCCCCCCACGCACACACACATTGTTGGACCAGTCCCTCTCTAGCCTTCTCTAAAATTCTTCTCCTCTCCTCAGGGGGAAACAAATATTCTAGGAGAGCCTGTACATCTCCCCAGTTAGGATTATGAGTCGTGATTAACAGTACTATACATTCCCTCTGGATCGTTTCGATAGGATCTGACTGCCCGTTGCCAGTTTAATAAAGCAGAAGCGGTAAAAGGTACGTGTACGGATACCGCTCTTCCTTCAGGCCCTAGAGCCTGGCTGAGGGGAGCTTGAACTATCGGTTTCTGTCCCCTTGTTCTTTTAGAGACAGCACTCACAACTCCATTATCGCTTGAGCTATCAGATTCTGGCTGTTTTGGAGGAGCTACCAACAGCTGAATATCGTCTTCCGAATTTTCCCATTCAATACAACGAGGTTTTCCCTTTTTCTCTTTTAACGCATATATTCCAACCTGATGTTTAGAATCCACTAAACCACCTTTCTTCCTAATATCCCAATCGCGTCTTAACGGAAAAACCATATCCACGTAAGGCATTCCATCCCATTTTTCCGTTCTCCGACAAAACAACATTCCTTCCGATAGAGCGTTATATCTCAAGGATCCATTCTCAGGCCATTTTTCACCGTCTTCCAATCGAGATCGTGGCCACCGTTGATTACAATATCGTTTTAGCCCATTCTTAGTGGTGGGATCTCCCCCAAATTTATTGCAATGCTTCAGGATGCATCCTAGAGGAGAGCAAAGGGGTGCCTCCTGGGAAGCAGCAGCGCCCACATCGGTACCGAAAAACCCAGCATTTCTACACAAACCGGAACGAGGGACGTCTCCCTCTGTTGAACAGGACGGCGTGTAGAAACAAACAGAACTACGCTACTGCCACCTATCTTTCCTGGTGCGTCTTATGCAGAGCCCAGAACAGAACAGAGGGTGCCTGCTTCCCGAGAGATCTTGCCCCTACTCCCCCTTTTCTCCTATCCCGCAAAAATACCTCTTTTCGCTAGCATTGCACCGTTGTGTCGCCACCGCCCGACTGCAGGAGAGGAGCTGAAGGAGTCCCCGGTCGACAGGTCGGTGCGCGCCGGAGTCCGCTCAGGCCTCTTCTCCCCGTCGGACGCGGCAAGACGAACCGGGCGAGGCTGTCGGCTCGGTCCCATCTGGGGTGCCAAAACCGTTATCCCACAAGCGTGAGGTCGCTTGCCCGGTGTGCGAGATGCCAATATACACACAGGGCAGAGGTATGTTTATTTCATGTCTGCGCAGAGATGGGTGCTAGGCGGTAGCTCCGCAAAGCTAGCACAGAGTTCGGTCATACAAGTACAGTATTGATACGGTCTAGCTATGCATATGCATAAGTAATCACACAAAGCAGTTTTCTATCGGTCTACATTTCTCTTATGTCAACTTAAAGCTACAGCGCTACTTTAACGTGCTGCGCACACTGAGCGGTGAGGGCTCTCTGCTTGGGCCGGGGTCTCCAGCTCGAGGGGTGTGACTTTTAGGATGATAACGAGGATAGTTTGCGGGAGGGTGCTTCTTATCACGCTCCTACTAGTTGTTTCGGATGGTTCCCAAACCATTTTAATTAGCTTACCTATTTCTTCAGGATGTGCTTCTCTCCCAAGGACAGTAATTCTCGTTTAGACGTTCCGCTTTCCAGCCTGCATCCTCCTTATCGGCTTTACCTAAGCCCTGGCCTTCCACCAGCTCCCGGTAGACGACACCGTTAGACTACAACACGACCGTTCTTTGACGCCCGTCAGTGGGATCGGAATTAGGAACAGAAAGAACAGGACAAGCTAAACACCCACACGAGCCTCACATCCCTCAGAAATGACTAAAAAACCCCAAACGACCCCCATTTTAGATTGCATTGCCTTAGGGACCGCCTCCTTCAAGTGCCCGGGCGGAGCGGTGGAATCAGTCACAGAATTCACTTGCCTGCCAGGAGACAGCCCTTGTCCTCGCAAGGCAAATTTTTCAAAACAGCGTGCTATTTTCCCATTTTATCAACTACAGCGGGCTTGCCCTACCAGCACGACTTGAGGACGTTTTCCTGTGGGTTCATTTGACACTCCATTAAGATTTTAGCAGGCGCAAGCGACCAAGCGCGAGATAGAAAGTAAGCCAAGATACCGGCTGCCGTACAAAATTTCTTCAAGATTGCGCCTGCGGGAATCGCACAAAGCCCACGACGACTGAACAGGTATGTCGGAGGCCCCCCGGCAAACAGCGCCGACGTTTCGTGAAGCTCTTTTCCTGTCAAGAAAAGGGCCTTTTAGATGGTATCTCTGTTGGAATTCAGGCTGCTTCCTACTCATTCTGGCAAGTTCGCTTTCACAGCAACCCTGAGATCTTCAACCACCAAGCAACATTTGTAATTCTTGCTCTCTGCCTATGGGGAATTTCAGCGAATCAGAACACTACTTCAAGCAAAATTCCGGGTCTGTTTCACGCAAATCAAATATCTAAGCCGTGGACAGGTGTCTGTAGAAAGACGACGACTTTAAAAGATAAAGGGAAGTAGAGTACTCACTTTTCTGAAACGTCTTCCAGTCGTTCCATCGATTTAGCAGCCCGACCCAGCCGTCGAAATTCCGGAGCAACAGAGAGAGCGGTCGCACGTCCACGCCGTTCTCCCCTAGCCACAGAGCCTTCCGCTTTGCCCATTCCTGCCGACAGCCAGAGCATCGGCGCCGTAGCACCTTCGGAATAACGCACCTCCCACAGCTACGCACCTTTACAAAAGAACCGAGCAGCGTGTAAACAAACATTGCAACGGTTGCGGTAAGGGCTCAAACAGGGATGCCGATGTTATCACTCTGAGATTCAACAGCCACTAAAAATGTCATTTTTCTCCAGTATTACAGGAGTTCATTGGCTAGCGTCAAAAAAAATTTTGTTGAAAATTCATTGTTTGAAGCATGACTTCCAAATGCAAACTTTAAGCAATTCTCGTGAGTCTTTAACTGAGCGGCATTCAGGATCTGACTAAAACAATGGCGGAACGGAGGGCTAGAAGCCCAAAACTAACTCACCATCCTGGCAACTATGGGAGACTTTTGGTGACTGTGGGGGAACTGAGCTTGGGAAGCTTTGCCCAGTCTGGCAATAGAAAGCTAAGGCCCTGCAAACACGGTACGTTTAACCAAAAAAAAAAGGGGGGGGGATATGTTGTTTTGTAGTTCCTCTGCTTTCTACACAGAACCAAAGCAGTTTTAGTTCAGTAACGAATGTTCACACTTCCACACGGCACTCTTACAAACATCGGTCACTGCTAATAAGCAACGGATGTAGTGGGTACAGAGAAACCTCCTGTCCAGCAAATGCTTTAAGCTTTTCTACGTTCAAGACTTTACTTCCCAGGTGCTTGCAAAGACCCTTACTCTGCCCTGCCCCACCCAACCCGTTCTATTTGGAACGATTGCTGAAAAACACGACCATTCCACAGCAAGTAAGCAACTGACATCCCGAGCCAGAGCTTTCCCTTACAGGACAATGCCAAAGCCAAGCCCAGAATTTTTACTTGCCGATGACCGGCAGCGTGCGAGAGCAGAGCCGGACGCGAGGACCTCCCTCCGGGATGGCAGATCCGCTGGTGCGCGCACACGCATGCGCGGTGCCGAGCTGCAGTTCCGGCTTCCGACCCTCCCGACGACCAAACGTCAGTACCTCAGGGGGGGAGCCGCGCATGCGCGGTGGCGCAATTTGTTGGTGCTCGCTGCTGCCGCTCAGTGGACCAATGTCGGTACTGCAGCTGGGGAGCCGCGCATGCGCGGTGGCGCAATTTTGTTGGTGCTCGCTGCTGCCGCCGGGTGGACAAAGGTCGGTACTGCAGCTGGGGAGCCGCGCATGCGCAGTGGAGGACTTTCGAGTGCTCGCTGCTGCCTCCGTGTGGGCAAAGGGCGGTACTGCAGCTGGGGAGCCGCGCATGCGCGGTGGTGCATTGTCCCGAGCTCGCCGCTGCCACCGTGTGAACAAAAGTCGGTACTGCAGCTGGGGAGCCGCGCACGCGCAGTGGTGCAATTTTTTTCGTGCTCGCTGCTGCCGCCGTGTGGACAAAATGCAGTAGTGCAGCTGTGCAGCCGCGCATGCGCCGTGGCGCATTTTCCCCCAGCTCGCTGCTGCCGCCCGCTGGACAAAAGTCGGTACTGCAGCCAGGGAGTCGCGCATGCGCGCTGGTGCAATTTTTTTTCCGTGCTCGCTGCTGCTGCCATGTGGACAGAGATCGGTACTGCAGGTGGGGTGCCGCGCATGCGCAGCGGCGGACTTTCGAGTGCTCGCTGCTGCCGCCCGGTGGACCAGGGTCGGTACTGCAGCTGGGGAGCCGCGCATGCGCGGTGGTGCATTTTCCCGAGCTCGCTGCTGCCGCCGTGTGGACAAAAGACCGCACTGCAGCTAGGGAGTTGCGCATGCGCGGTAGCGCATTTTTCCCGAGCTCGCTGCTGCCTCCGTGCGGACAGAGGGCGGTACTGCAGCTAGGGAGTCGCGCACGCGCAGTGGTGCACTGTCAAGTGCTCGGTGCTGCAGGCCTGTGGGCAAAAGTCGGTACTGCAGCTGGGGAGCCG
>NW_027328408.1:60000-84000 GCF_034638445.1 Ciconia boyciana
TCTTCCTGGACCCGGTCGCTGTTGCCCCAGCCCCACCTCCCCCTTTGTGTCACCTTCCCCGGGATGTTCCCGGTCGCAGGGACCGCCCCCCCCCCCCCCCGGCCCCATTCACCTGTTCTGTGCTTGCAGCCTCAGTCCCGGTCCCAGCATGTATTGCTCAGCACTGGCGTTGTTGTCCTGGACCTACCCTCATGGGGTGATGTGAACACCACACTCATGGCAGTAGCCCAGCTCAGCAGCCCCCGGCCCACAGCTGCAGCCCGTGGGGACACGGGCACCATAGCCATCAGCCCTGCTGGCCACTCCAGAGGCTGGTCAGCCCCAGGCCCTGGGCCCAGAGCTGCATCCCACCGAGAACACAGGCTATTGCCCTCGGCCCCACTGGGGACACCTGTGGTTGCTGGGACAGCAGAGGGGTGCCCCAGCTCCTGAGGGCAGCTTGCCAAAAGCCAAAGGGAGAGTCCTGGGCTGCACAGGAAGAGAAAAGGGGACGAGAACAAAGGGAGAGCCCTGGAGTGCAATGCTGGGGTGGGAGGAAGCCATCAGCAGGTGACAAGGAAAACATAGGACTCTGGGGGCACAGGAAGGTGGGGGGGCGGGCCCTGGGCCCCACAGAGAGGAAAACAGCTGACCCTAGAGCACACCAAAAAAGCACTGGCAAAACTCTGGGATGGGAGGAAAGCTAAACAGGAAGCATTGCGGCACGCTGTATGACAAACACAGGGCCTTGGGACACACAGGACTCGGGGGAGCCTAAAATATGAATTCAGGAGTTCAGAGGGCTCCAGGGCACGGCCGAATACAAACTGGTGCACACCAAAGGGCTGCGCAGCACGCCACGGGGCTCAGTGTCGCTGTTTGCTTAGGGACATGGGGTAGTGGTGGTCTTGGCAGTGTCAGGCTTACGGTTGGACTCGATGATCTTAAAGGTCTTTTCCAACCTATACGATTCTGTGATTCTGTGATGGGAAGCGGCCTGCAGCCACCACCAGACCCTATGGAAACTCCCTCTCTCAGCACCGTTTGTGCTGGCCCCAGACCTTCGCCCGTACCTTGGGTACCGTAGGGGGTTGCCCCCTCAGCGACCTCGTTGGGAATGAAGAGCTCACAACCCGTATTCCTTCAGATCCTCCTCTCTGTCCCCTCTGTCCACGCTTGCCCCAGACCAAACAGCCCGGACCAGCCCTTGCCGTGCTCCGGCCTCACTGCGCCCCTCACCTGCCCAACACACAGGGCTCTCCCCCACTAACCGGCACCGCCTCAGCCGAGGACCCTGTGCCCAAAGCCTGCTTCCAGGCGGGCTTGCGCGCCTGCCTCCCCGCAGCTCCAGCGTGTCTGCGTCTGCAAGAGCGAACCCCCCTGCACGGGCCCAGAAGGAGGAGCAATCTTGGCTTCCCTAACCGTATTTTACTACTGTTTGTGCGCTATTCCCACCCAGACCTTCGTATGCGCATACCTAACCCAAAAATCTCTTCGCCCTTAGCACCTTCAGTCACTCGCAGCGCTGAGGTTCTTCCCCTCTCTCAAAACTTACTTGCTCTTTCCTGTCTCCTTGTCGCACCTCCTCGGCCCTTTCTGTACATTCTTCCTTCAAACAACACGCCTGAAATCAACAAAATGGGTCAAGCAGCCGTCTTCAAGTCGATGCCTCTGATAGGATTATCCTACAAACCAATCCAACTCCTAAGGTCATTGGACAATTCTAGTTTTAGAGCATTTTTCCAAAGCTTTTAAGTGCGGTTCCCTGCTAGGTTATGTGATAAAAAGCTTGTCTCCATAAACCCCAAGTCACACAGAGGCGCTGTGCCAGGTAAGGCACCCCAGCGACCCAGCCAGAGAAACGGATTCCCTGCCCTGGCTCCTCCCAGAGCTGTCCCGGCAGAGCCGCCAGCCCCACGGTACGGGGTGACACTCGTCACGGCGAGTAGACGGGAGCGGCTTTCCGGATCACCATACAGACTGAGAAAGGTTGCCGACTAAGGCTGTGGGACGCACGTGGGGACCGCACAGGATGTACTATGGTCTGTTTACTGGAGGAACCAAAGGTGGGGAAGGGGAGGTAGCAGAGGAGTTTGGGGAGGAACAAGCATCGGAAAAGAGAGGGACAAGGGGATAAAAGGGGCTGGTGGCACGCAAATAGGTTGCTGGTCAGTAGGATTGTCTGGCCATGCCCTGTGCCTGATCAGCAGAGTCTCCTGTCTTCTCATTAACTCCATCCCTAGGTATTTTTGTGAGGGAAAGGTTCTCTGGTTTCGTGTGCGTGCGTGTGTGAGGGCCGAGGCCGTGCGGCCGAGGTGCAGGGCCGAGCTGTGGGGCCTAGGCTGAGTCGTGGGACCTAGGCCGAGCGGCGGCCTCGTCCCTGGAGCTCGGCAGGCATCCTAGATGGCATAGAAAAGAACAAGAACACTCTTTTTTGGGAACAGAGATCTTAGGAGAGGTGCGATGGCAACAAAGCGAGTCCAAAGGGGGCTTACGGAGCTAAAAGCACGCTGCTCGGGAGGCATCGTGACAGTAGCAGAGGGCTTCTGAGAGGGACAGACACAAGAAGGCTCGAGGGCGTGGTGAAGAAGTCCAGAGGGGATTTGAACAGACTACGGATGTCCTCAGGGGACCAGGGACTGAACAGAGGTGTCCTAGCTAGCAGAGAGGACAACATGAGTGCTCTGGAGATGAAAGATGTCAGCGGGAATGGTTCTCGGGAGCAAGAAGGGTGCAAATTGTGCTACAGAGCCACAGAGGGCTGCGGGGCACGAGGACGGCCTCAGGAGGCACGGTGACGGCACAAGGCGGCTGCTGAGAGAGAGAGAGAGAGAGACAGACAGACAGACAGACAGAAGGCAGCTCTGGCAGGCAATGCAAAACTCAAGAGGGTGTCCCAGCGATGTCCTCAGGGGATGAGCGACCGAACGGAGACGTCCTAGACAGCAGTGAATAAGGTAAGGGAGCTGTGGGGCACAACGACAGCCTGAGGAGGGTTCTGTCCGAATAAGAGAGAGACACAAAGAGGGCTGCAGAGCTGGAAGGGTGCCGTGGGGCACGAGGACAGTCTCGGGCGGCGTCATGACAGGAACGACGGGGCTCCGGGGTCGGGAAACGTGGACAAAGAGACAAACAAAGGATTGCTGACACAATGAGGTCCTCGGGAGGGATCTGAACGGAGTAGAGATGTCCTCAGGGGACCGGGGACCGAACAGAGGCATCCGACATGGCGGAGGGAAGGCAAGAGTGCTCTGAGGGAAAACGGAAGCCTGAGGAAGCGTTGTCTCTGAAGAAGAAAGATACAAAGCCCGCTGCAGAACTAAAGGATGGCCATGGACCACAAGGGCGCTGGCAGGAAGCGTCGCGACAGAAACAGAGGGGTGCCGAGATGGCCAGAGAGACAGAAGGCGGCTTGAGGGCACAAAGGCACTGGGGAGGGGATCTGAACAGAGTACGGAGGTGACGAGGGAGACGCCGACCCACTGGAGGCAAGCGAGATGGAGGAGAGGACAAAGAGACTGCTCTGAGGAAGAGGGAGGAGATGTTCTTACAAAGCCAGAGGGGTACAAGTTACGCTTCAGAAATAACAGCATGCCGAGGAGACCCTCTAACGCCTCAGGATGAACGGAGAGAAGAGAAAAAAAAAATAAAAGACAGAAAGAAAATTTAAGCAGCAACAGGGTATGTGACAAGACAGAGAGAACTAAAAACACAGGGACAGACAGCTCGATAAAAGTCAATACAGAAAGAACACTGAAAAAGCAAAAGGGTACAAGGCAGAGGAGAAAAAATTTAAAAATAGGGAGAGCAAACTAGATAAAAGCAGGCATAGAGAAAAACTGAAAAACAAAGGCCTTCAAGGAAGAAAACAATAAAATAGAGGGACAGCAAACTAAATAAACAAAGACACAGAAACAACATTTAAAAAGCGACAGGGTGTCGTGGTTTAGCCCCAGCCGGCAGCTAAGCACCACGCAACCGCTCGCTCACTCCCCCCCCGGTGGGATGGGGGAGGGAATTGGAAGAGCACAAGAAAACTGGTGGGTTGAGATAAGAACAGTTTAATAATCGGAACAAAATAGTAGGAATAATAATAATGAATTGTAATGAGGAGGAAAACCACAAGAGAGAGCGAGAGGAACAAAACCCAAGGGAGGGAAAATAAAAAACGATACAACCGCTCACCACCCGCCGACCGACGCCCAGCCAGTCCCCGAGCAGCGACCGCTACCCCCCGGCCAACTCCCCCCAGTTTCTATACCGGGCACGACATCCTATGGTATGGAATAGCCCTTTGGTCAGTTTGGATCCACTGTCCTGGCTGTGCCCCCTCCCATTTCTTGTGCACCTGCCAGAGCATGGGAAGCTGAAAAAGTCCTTGACTGGTGTAAACACCGCTTAGCAACAGCCAAAACATCAGCGTGTTATCAATCTTATTCTCATCCTAAAATCCAAAACACAGCACTATAGCAGCTACCTGGAAGAAAATTAACTCTATCCCAGCCAAAACCAGGACACAGGCTATGGCACAGGCTAGCATGAAACAGAAAATAAAGACAGTGAACTGGATACAAGGAGATAGAGAAAAAAATTCAAAAGCAACGTGACACAGGAAAGCCTGGAAATAATAAAAAAATAGGGTTAGACATCTGGGTAAAAGTAGGCAGAAAAAAATTTTACAGGTCACAATATACAGCACAGATAGGGAAAAAATAAACAAGAGACAGAAAAAATACATACAAGTGAACATAGAAACAAAAATTCAAAAGCTTTTTCAATTCAAAAGACATTAAGAGAGGAAAAAAAAATAGCAAAAAACCCAAGTAGATGGAGACATAAAAAGAAAAATTTAAAGGCAACTGGGCACAGCACAGACTAGAACAAATTAAAAAATGAGGACAGCAAACCGGATGAAGATAGACGAGGAAAGACAATTTAAAAGCAACGGGGTACAGGACAGACAGGAAACAATTAAACAGGGAGAGACATCTTGACTAAAGTAGACACAGAATGAAAATTTTAAAAGCAACAGGATACAGGAAAAAATTAAAAAAAAAAAAAAAAAAAAGAGAGACAGAAAACAAGATAAGAGTACACCTAGAAACAAAATTTCAAAAAGAGAAGAATTATGAGAGTAAAAAAAATGAAAAATAGGGACAGTTTACTAGGAAAAAGTAGACGGGGTGCAGAGCAGAGGGAGCCACTGAAAAGAGAGACAGGTCACTGCGCAGAGGGAGGCCTAGAAATGCCATTTTCCCCAGCAATGCGGAAGAAGGCAGTGCGGGAAGAGTGAAATAAGAGCAGGTGGGGAGCTGGAAAGGGAGAGGCATAGAAAGGAAACATAGAAGGCGACGGTGTGGAGGGCAGCGCTAGCAGAAGGGCAAAAAGCTTTGGGGAGCCAAACAGCCTGAAAGGGAGACAGAGGCAGGTACAGGCAAGGAGGCAGGCAGAGGTCTGGAGAAGCACGGCAGAGAGGGGCCCGGACGCACGCGAGGGATGCGCGACTCACCGCAGCTCCTGCCACCGCCGGGAGACCTTCAGCGCCCCGGGGCTTCTCTCTCGGCCCCTGCCCCTTCCTCCTCCACAGTGCCGGCTGCCTCGCCCGCCCAGGTGCCCCGATGCTCCTCTCCCAAGAGGCTTCCCAGAGACACGGCGGCTCACGTGTGCGGCCCATGGGGGCACCGAGCTCCCGGCACCACGTGCCGGTGGTGCGCTCTGCCGGGGACGGCTGGGAGGGATCCTTCCCGGCTGCGGGGACCGGCTGCTCCTTGCTGGAGGCAGCTGCCTGGGGAAGCCCCTTCCTTTCACTCCTCAGCCAGCTCCCGCAGGCAGGCATGCCTAGGCAGCCCCCTCCCCACGTAGAGCCCCTCGGCACAGCAGGACCAGCCCCCTCCTCAGCCCTTTTTAAACCCTTAGCCCAGCCCCGGCCCTTTTTAAACCCTGGGCCCAGCCCCATCCTCACCTCATGGGTCCCACCTGTGCTGCCCCGGGCCACAGCTGGAGCCCATCGGGAACAGGGGGCCCATTACCCCAACCCTCACAAGCCAGACACAGCCAGCAACCTGGCACCGGCACGGGCAGACACCACCACCAAGCTGGCACCGCTGTGGGCAGATGCTGCCTCCAAGCTGGCGCCGGCCTGGCAGACTTTATTTTACGGCCCAAAGCCAAGGTTGGCCTCTAAACAAGAAAACATGTGAAAGCACCCTTACAGGATGCCGGTCCGGTGGTGTCCATGATAGCTCTCACAGCCTCCCACGTAATAGACAGCTCCCCTGTCCGGGACCATGTTTGGCATGTCCCAGGCCCTCCCCGCACCCATGCTGAAAATCAAACAGAACAATTAAGGACTCTGCTTCATCGCCTCAGCCTCCCAAAGAAGCTTCCTTCCTCTGCTGACGGTCGACGCGGATATCCTCGTGCTGTTCCTTGAATGCGGGCTGGCCTTGGGTGCCTGTGCTGCCAAAGGAAGAGAAAATGATCATGCTCTTGTAACGTGCTCCATCATCCTCTTGTTCTTCAAGAAATCAAAGAAAGCTACCATCCCCATTGCTACATGACAGAAGTTTGTGCAGGAGACGGCTGAGCCCATCCCCAGAAATGGAAAACTCTGCTATGACCCTGCTTTGCCTTTTGGCGACAGCGCCCGCCATCGGTGTGCCCCAAACAGGCGAGGTCCCGTTCAGGCTGGCATCCGCCACAAACAGGGAACGTCCCCTGCGGCCTGGCGTCCGCCACAAACAGGCGACGTCCCATTCGGGCTGGCGTCCGGCACAAACAGGCGACGTCCCCTGCGGGCTGGCGTCCGGCACAAACAGGCGACGTCCCCTGCGGGCTGAACAGAGTCAACTGAACAGAGTCTTCAGAAGAACTTAGTTGTGCATTCAGTTTACAAGTAAATCCCACCCAAGCAATGCTAGCCGCCATGCTGGCATAGAAAGGAATTCATGAGTTCATTTAGTATTTCCAGTGGAACATTCCATAGCTTGTAAAAACAGCCTTAAAGTCTTTTTCCCTGTTGCACCAACAACGCTTATTTTAGTTCTGCTTAAGGGGTCCCCTACAACTACTTACTACAGCATGTGTGGCTCCACTATCAATTAAAAAAATCTAGTCTTTCATTCCCCAGCTTGACTGGAACCAGAGGATCGTCTGGGAAACTTTCATAGACTCCTCCGGCCCCCTTCAGTCCAACCCAATCTCCGTCATGACTCCAACCCCTTCTTCTGTCTCTCTTTCCCGAGATGACTCAGGCAGAGGCGGACAATCTTTTTTCCAACGGCCCTCTCGCTTACGATTTGCACGCCGATTCATTCCCAGGGGAATGTCATAACCATTTCTACTATTATTGCTACGGCCCCTTCCTCGCCCACAAAATTCACCTCGTGTATTTTCTCTCCATTTTCTCGGTCTTCTGTCAAGGCAGCCAACAAAGAAGCTTGCGGCGTTACTCGTCCCCGCTTCTCCTTCTCTCCTGTTTCCTCCCCACTATTACGTACCTTATACGCGACTGACAAGAACCGCGAGATTGTCATGCCATCCTCGCCCTCTACCTTTTGTCATCTCTTTCTTATATCTGCTGCCGCTTGACCAATAAACGGCGTGTTCAATAACTTTGAATTGCTATCATCTTCCGGATCGAGATCTGATTAGATAAATTCTTAGGCTTTTGCACTCCATGTTGAATCCCATACCCAATTAACTTTGGATATTCCTTTACCCTCTGTAATCCCTCACACTTGTGTTTGGATCCCACTCCGGATCCTCCTTTGGGAGGTACGTAATGGTATTAGGCACCCCCCCACGCACACACACATTGTTGGACCAGTCCCTCTCTAGCCTTCTCTAAAATTGTTCTCCTCTCCTCAGGGGAAACAAATATTCTAGGAGAGCCTGTACATCTCCCCAGTTAGGATTATGAGTCGTGATTAACAGTACTATACATTCCCTCTGGATCGTTTCGATAGGATCTGACTGCCCGTTGCCAGTTTAATAAAGCAGAAGCGGTAAAAGGTACGTGTACGGATACCGCTCTTCCTTCAGGCCCTAGAGCCTGGCTGAGGGAGCTTGAACTATCGGTTTCTGTCCCCTTGTTCTTTTAGAGACAGCACTCACAACTCCATTATCGCTTGAGCTATCAGATTCTGGCTGTTTTGGAGGAGCTACCAACAGCTGAATATCCTCTTCCGAATTTTCCCATTCAATACAACGAGGTTTTCCCTTTTTCTCTTTTAACGCATATATTCCAACCTGATGTTTAGAATCCACTAAACCACCTTTCTTCCTAATATCCCAATCGCGTCTTAACGGAAAAACCATATCCACGTAAGGCATTCCATCCCATTTTTCCGTTCTCCGACAAAACAACATTCCTTCCGATAGGCGTTATATCTCAAGGATCCATTCTCAGGCCATTTTTCACCGTCTTCCAATCGAGATCGTGGCCACCGTTGATTACAATATCGTTTTAGCCCATTCTTAGTGGTGGGATCTCCCCCAAATTTATTGCAATGCTTCAGGATGCATCCTAGAGGAGAGCAAAGGGGTGCCTCCTGGGAAGCAGCAGCGCCCACATCGGTACCGAAAAACCCAGCATTTCTACACAAACCGGAACGAGGGACGTCTCCCTCTGTTGAACAGGACGGCGTGTAGAAACAAACAGAACTACGCTACTGCCACCTATCTTTCCTGGTGCGTCTTATGCAGAGCCCAGAACAGAACAGAGGGTGCCTGCTTCCCGAGAGATCTTGCCCCTACTCCCCCTTTTCTCCTATCCCCCAAAAATACCTCTTTTCGCTAGCATTGCACCGTTGTGTCGCTTACCGCCCGACTGCAGGAGAGGAGCTGAAGGAGTCCCCGGTCGACAGGTCGGTGCGCGCCGGAGTCCGCTCAGGCCTCTTCTCCCCCGTCGGACGCGGCAAGACGAACCGGGCGAGGCTGTCGGCTCGGTCCCATCTGGGGTGCCAAAACCGTTATCCCACAAGCGTGAGGTCGCTTGCCCGGTGTGCGAGATGCCAATATACACACAGGGCAGAGGTATGTTTATTTCATGTCTGCGCAGAGATGGGTGCTAGGCGGTAGCTCCGCAAAGCTAGCACAGAGTTCGGTCATACAAGTACAGTATTGATACGGTCTAGCTATGCATATGCATAAGTAATCACACAAAGCAGTTTTCTATCGGTCTACATTTCTCTTATGTCAACTTAAAGCTACAGCGCTACTTTAACGTGCTGCGCACACTGAGCGGTGAGGGCTCTCTGCTTGGGCCGGGGTCTCCAGCTCGAGGGTGTGACTTTTAGGATGATAACGAGGATAGTTTGCGGGAGGGTGCTTCTTATCACGCTCCTACTAGTTGTTTCGGATGGTTCCCAAACCATTTTAATTAGCTTACCTATTTCTTCAGGATGTGCTTCTCTCCCAAGGACAGTAATTCTCGTTTAGACGTTCCGCTTTCCAGCCTGCATCCTCCTTATCGGCTTTACCTAAGCCCTGGCCTTCCACCAGCTCCTGGTAGACGACACCGTTAGACTACAACACGACCGTTCTTTGACGCCCGTCAGTGGGATCGGAATTAGGAACAGAAAGAACAGGACAAGCTAAACACCCACACGAGCCTCACATCCCTCAGAAATGACTAAAAAACCCCAAACGACCCCCATTTTAGATTGCATTGCCTTAGGGACCGCCTCCTTCAAGTGCCCGGGCGGAGCGGTGGAATCAGTCACAGAATTCACTTGCCTGCCAGGAGACAGCCCTTGTCCTCGCAAGGCAAATTTCCAAAACAGCGTGCTATTTTCCCATTTTATCAACTACAGCGGGCTTGCCCTACCAGCACGAGTTGAGGACGTTTTCCTGTGGGTTCATTTGACACTCCATTAAGTTTTTAGCAGGCGCAAGCGACCAAGCGCGAGATAGAAAGTCAGCCAAGATACCGGCTGCCGTACAAAATTTCTTCAAGATTGCGCCTGCGTGAATCGCACAAAGCCCACGACGACTGAACAGGTATGTCGGAGGCCCCCCGGCAAACAGCGCCGACGTTTCGTGAAGCTCTTTTCCTGTCAAGAAAAGGGCCTTTTAGATGGTATCTCTGTTGGAATTCAGGCTGCTTCCTACTCATTCTGGCAAGTTCGCTTTCACAGCAACCCTGAGATCTTCAACCACCAAGCAACATTTGTAATTCTTGCTCTCTGCCTACGGGAATTTCAGCGAATCAGAACACTACTTCAAGCAAAATTCCGGGTCTGTTTCACGCAAATCAAATATCTAAGCCGTGGACAGGTGTCTGTAGAAAGACGACGACTTTAAAAGATAAAGGGAAGTAGAGTACTCACTTTTCTGAAATGTCTTCCAGTCGTTCCATCGATTTAGCAGCCCGACCCAGCCGTCGAAATTCCGGAGCAACAGAGAGAGCAGTCGCACGTCCACGCCGTTCTCCCCTAGCCACAGAGCCTTCCGCTTTGCCCATTCCTGCCGACAGCCAGAGCATCGGCGCCGTAGCACCTTCGGAATAACGCACCTCCCACAGCTACGCACCTTTACAAAAGAACCGAGCAGCGTGTAAACAAACATTGCAACGGTTGCGGTAAGGGCTCAAACAGGGATGCCGATGTTATCACTCTGAGATTCAACAGCCACTAAAAATGTCATTTTTCTCCAGTATTACAGGAGTTCATTGGCTAGCGTCAAAAAAAATTTTGTTGAAAATTCATTGTTTGAAGCATGACTTCCAAATGCAAACTTTAAGCAATTCTCGTGAGTCTTTAACTGAGCGGCATTCAGGATCTGACTAAAACAATGGCGGAACGGAGGGCTAGAAGCCCAAAACTAACTCACCATCCTGGCAACTATGGGAGACTTTTGGTGACTGTGGGGGAACTGAGCTTGGGAAGCTTTGCCCAGTCTGGCAATAGAAAGCTAAGGCCCTGCAAACACGGTACGTTTAACCAAAAAAAAAAAGGGGGGGGGGGGATATGTTGTTTTGTAGTTCCTCTGCTTTCTACACAGAACCAAAGCAGTTTTAGTTCAGTAACGAATGTTCACACTTCCACACGGCACTCTTACAAACATCGGTCACTGCTAATAAGCAACGGATGTAGTGGGTACAGAGAAACCTCCTGTCCAGCAAATGCTTTAAGCTTTTCTACGTTCATGACTTTACTTCCCAGGTGCCTGCAAAGACCCTTACTCTGCCCTGCCCCACCCAACCCGTTCTATTTGGAACGATTGCTGAAAAACACGACCATTCCACAGCAAGTAAGCAACTGACATCCCGACCCAGAGCTTTCCCTTACAGGACAATGCCAAAGCCAAGCCCAGAATTTTTACTTGCCGATGACCGGCAGCGTGCGAGAGCAGAGCCGGACGCGAGGACTTCCCTCCGGGATGGCAGAGCCGCTGGTGCGCGCACACGCATGCGCGGTGCCGAGCTGCAGTTCCGGCTTCCGACCCTCCCGACGACCAAACGTCAGTACCTCAGGGGGGGAGCCGCGCATGCGCGGTGGCGCATTTTCAAGTGCTCGCTGCTGCCGCTCAGTGGACCAATGTGGGTACTGCAGCTGGGGAGCCGCGCATGCGCGGTGGCGCAATTTTGTTGGTGCTCGCTGCTGTCGCCCGGTGGACAAAACGCAGTACTGCAGCTGGGGAGCCGCGCATGCGCAGTGGAGGACTTTCGGGTGCTCGCTGCTGCCTCCGTGTGGGCAAAGGCCGGTACTGCAGCTGGGGAGCCGCGCATGCGCGGTGGTGCATTGTCCCGAGCTCGCCGCTGCCACCGTGTGAACAAAAGTCGGTACTGCAGCTGGGGAGCCGCGCACGCGCAGTGGTGCAATTTTTTTCGTGTTCGCTGCTGCCTCCGTGTGGGCAAAGATGGGTACTGCAGCTTGGGAGCCCCGCATGCGCGGTGGTGCACTTTCCCCCAGCTCGCTGCTGCCGCCCGATGGACAAAAATCAGTAATGCAGCCAGTGAGCCGCGCATGCGCAGTGGCGCATTTTCCCGAGCTCGCTGCTGCCGCCGTTTGGACAAAAATCGGTACTGCAGCTGGGGAGTCGCGCATGCGCGTTGGTGCATATTCCCGAGCTCGCTGCTGTCACCGTGTGGACAAAAATCGGTACTGCAGCTGGGGAGGCGCGCATGCGCAGTGACGGACTTTCGAGTGCTCTCTGCTGCCGCCGTGTGGACAAGATGCAGTACTGCAGCTGGGGAGCCGCGCATGCGCAGTGGTGCAATTTTTTTTCGTGCTCTCTGCTGCCGCCGTGTGGACAAAATGCAGTAGTGCAGCTGGGGAGCCGCGCATGCGCCGTGGCGCATTTTCCCCCCAGCTCGCTGCTGCCGCCCGCTGGACAAAAGTCGGTACTGCAGCCAGGGAGTCGCGCATGCGCGCTGGCGCAATTTTTTTTCCGTGCTCGCTGCTGCCGCCATGTGGACAGAGATCGGTACTGCAGGTGGGGTGCGGCGCATGCGCAGCGGCGGACTTTCGAGTGCTCGCTGCTGCCGCCATGTGGACAAAGATCGGTACGGCAGCTGGGGAGCCGCGCATGCGCAGCGGCGGACTTTCGAGTGCTCGCTGCTGCCGCCCGGTGGACAAAGTTCGGTACTGCAGCTGGGGAGCCGCGCATGCGCGGTGGTGCATTTTCCCGAGCTCGCTGCTGCCGCCGTGTGGACAAAAGACCGTGCTGCAGCTAGGGAGTTGCGCATGCGCGGTAGCGCATTTTTCCGAGCTCGCTGCTGCCGCCGTGCGGACAGAGGGCAGTACTGCAACTAGGAGTCGCGCATGCGCGGTGGCGCCTTTTTATGCTCGCCCCTGTCGCCCGGTGGACAAAAGTCGGTACTGCGGGTGGGGAGCCGCGCTTGCGCAGTGGCGCATTTTAAAGTGCTCGCTGCTGTCGCTCAGGGGAACAGGGTCGGTACTGCAGATGGGGATCTGCGCATGCGCGGTGGGTCTTTTGGGCTCGCTGCTGCATCCCGGTGGACAAATGTCGGTACTGCAGCCCGGGCGCCGCGCATGCGCATTGGCGCATTTGTGTTGTGCTCGCTGCTGCCGCCCGGTGACCAAAACTCGGTACTGCAGCTGTGGAGCTGCGCATGCGCGGTGCCGCATTTTCAGGTGCTCGCCGCTGCCGCCCTGTGGACAAAACTCGGTACTGCAAGCTGGGGAGCCGCGCATGCGCGGTGGCGCCTTCGCCCGACCTCGCTGCTGCCGCCCTGCGGACAACAGTCGGTACTGCGGCTGAGGAGACGCGCATGCGCGCTGAAGCATTCGTTTTGTGCTCGCTGCTGCCGCCCGGTGACCAAAAGTCGGTACTGCAGCCTAGGAGCCACGCATGCGCGGTGCCGCTTTTTCGTTGTGCTCGCTCCTGCCGCCCCGTGGACAAGCGTCGGTACTGCTGGTGCGGCCCGGCGCATGCGCGGTGGCGCATTTTCCCGTGCTCTCTACTGCCGCTCAGGGGAACAGCGTCGGTACTGCAGCTGGGGAGCCGCGCATGCGCGATAGCGGTTGTTTGGGTTTTTGGTGGGTGTTTGTTGTTGGTTTTTTTTTTTCTGCTCGCTGCTGCCTCTGTGTGGACAGAAGTCGGTACTGCAGCTGGGGAGAGCTCGCTCTGCCTTGTTGCCATTTAAAATTTCTTCGTCTACATCCTCTTTTTATGCACTTTTAAACTCCTTTTTTTAGTCATATATATGAGTTCTTTTTCTATTTTATCACCCTATATATCTCGATTTAGATTTTTTTCATATTCTACCATCCTTTATATAATAGAGTAAACAGAGGGGTTTCTTGTCAAATCTTTTTACGTATATATAAATAAAATTTTTCAATATACATAAAAAGGAGAGATTTTTCTCTGCTTCAATGCCTCACACCCCTATTTACAGTTTTTCATTATTTAATCCCTCCCCCACCAATTCTCAGGCATTTGGGGGCTGTCACCCCCCCTTTCGGGGGGGGTGAACTGTCCCGTGACCCCCCCCTCCCCCCACTCAACCTGCTCCTCTGCCACATCACCATCGTCCCCCCCAGTGACACTGGGGTGCCCCAATAGACATCATCACAACCCAGCCTCCCCTCTTCTTCGTCACACCCAAAGACAAACAAAACAAGGAAACTGCCCCAACTGCCACCTCCTTATGTCACCGAAATCGGGAATCAAACTCCTTAACACCAATGTAGTATTAAGAAGCAGGCATTCTTTACTACGGCACCGGATGCACGGGGGATCGCTCCACCTACCGTGCATACCGCAGGTTACATCAGCCGAAACTTATATTGTCCAGTTACATACATATGCATCAAGTCTCCTGGAATGATAATGCATATTCATTCTATTTCCCGGAACTAATTATCATACTTGCGTGGTCATTACGCATGCGTCCTTGAGCTCCGAGGGGCTTCCGTGGGGGTCTCTGGTGGTCCTTGGTGGCCGTACAGGTGTGTCCTTTAGTCGACCCCTTCTTCTGGACATGCGCAATCCCACCTTGCTTATGTAACTTGCTCCCCTTCTTCATGGTGCGTGGTTCCTAACAATGATTCGGCACCCTTAGCACAAACCAATTATTCTAACCACCCTTGACTCTTTGTCAAGATGGGCTGGGGCTGTACTGGGAACGTAGCAGCATGACCGTACTACTCCTTGTCCAATTGTCTTTGGGCATAGTAGCATAGCCATAGCCATAGGTGTACAAACACAATATTAAAGCATTGTCTAACCTGCTCCTATCTCTATGTTGCTTAGTTACAAAAGAACAAACTAACAATTTTGGTTACATCTGGTTACACTTACTTTCATCAGGCCATTTACATATGTACATGCCCCACCAAAAAGGAGCTCCGCTAGAAAAATAAAGGGGGCAGCCCCCAGCCCCTGTCCCGCAGCCTGGCAGCCGCCCCACGCCATAGGGGAGCGTGCCCGAGGACGGTGCCACGTCTCTCGCTCGGCCTCTGCTCCGCCATCTTCCCCCTCCCTTCCCGCGCTGCGACGGGCTCCCCAGGGCAACAAACGGCCCCGGTCCCTCTCGGCCCCGGGCTCTCCCCACCACCTGCGGGGCACCCACCGCACACAGAGCCAGGAGCCTCCAGCCACAGGGCTGGCCCCTGACCCTCACCATGCTTCACCACCCGCAGGGAAACCTGGCCGGGGGGATCTAGGGAGCACCACCAGACGCTTACAGCAAGACCGCTGAAAAACAAAAACCCCACATTCCCTTTCAGCACATGAAAAAAAAAACAGCACAGCAGAAAGTACAGGGATTCAGTCAGAATAAGGGATAGGAGAGGAGCTGAGCTAAAGCAGGATTCTAGGGAAACGGGTCCGCTCCAGATACAGCGCACGCTTTAACAGCTACACTGACTGCAACGCTTCAAATCCCTATTGAGACCAAGCGGTAGGATTTTCAACACCTTCTTCACCTAAAAGTGAACGCTCTTGCTGCTCTTGGAAAACGCCTCATCGCTTCCTTCCAGCACTGCTGCAGGGAGACAACCCGGTGAGGCTGCAGGACAAGGCCGGACCGTCATCAGAATCTACGCTTACGGATCCACCACAACGGCTACGGCCCTCGCGGCTGCTGCTGCTGCACGTCTTGCTCGCTCGGTCAAGAAAGCTGAAAGGGAAGTGTAAACCTTTAGAGAGTAACATGGAAAATAAAGAACACATCTCAGTAATTCACTCTACGCTAAAAAGGTGGCCGTATGTTTATATACATCCAACAACAAGACTTACACTAGAAAAGCATTTGAGTTTCCTTTTGCATTCATTTACCTTGCACAGCTGGGATACCGTTAAACCATCTCTCTCCAAAATGCACGGTTATAACGTGACTGGGGGGGGTTGTGCGCTATGTCCCTCCTAGTGACATCTGCCCAGCTGCGCTGCCCAAGAGAGACGCTACTGAAGCGCCAGAAACGCGCCATGGAAAGAGAGGCAGAAATAAAGCACTGCAGAGCACGCCGTCAAAATACTGGGGAAAACCCCGTAACGTTCAGTTGCCTCTCTCTTGAAACACGGAGAACAAATACCTCACTGCTGAAACACACCTCCTAAGTTGCATGCCACAGCTATTGGGCAGTTACAGTTTCAACAGTGCCAGTCGCTTTGTCAATGACACCATTTTAACTTCTGTTTAAAGTTCCAGTTTGATAGAAAAGTCAGTGAGATAAGAGATCCCCAGACGGTTTCACTGGGGGAAGGCCGGCGCAGAAATCAAATCCCCAGTGCTGCAATACATCAGGCTACCAAAAGGGACCGGCAGATTTGCTAATGCTTTTGGCTGTACCGAAGCATGCAGAGGAACGCCTTTCCATCATATCTCGGCTGTTGCAACCGAGAACCAAAGACCAGCGATGCCATCAGCTTTTGGAAGACGTGCTGGGCTTGGGTCCTTGGAAGGAAATTGACTTTTCTGGGTGTTTTTAAAGAGAGTGAAAAGTCTTGCTGCTGATGACTTCTACTGGCACGTCCAGCCGCTCCGATGGGAAGTTCATCAAATGCAACTTCTTTGAATGAGAAGGATTGCCAGTCGGGAAAATCTCTTCCCAACTGAAGTCAAAATTACACACCGTAGCTTCAGGAAAAAGGACCTTCTCGAAGCAGTAACTCACCAAAACCACATCAGGACTCACTGGCGGTACTTACAAGGCTGCTAACGCTTCTTGGGAAAGCCTGGAAAACACGCGGAAGCGACGCCCATTTGTCCCGTTTTGGCCACGTCTCTTCTTTGACCTTGACGGCTTTTCGTACGGATGCTAGGATCGCAGTAAGGCTTTTCAAGTACTCCTACAAGATATTTTAAAACCTTACTGACTGAAAAAGCAGAAAGCTTTTCCCAGGAAAACAAAGGCTCTTTCTTCTGAACACCTGAACTCTTCCCAACAGTTTCTTTCCTCTTTTAGTACAAAATTATTTTCACAGTATCATTTCATAGGAAGCGCACAGAAACAGAAGATTACGCTTTCGGGAAGAGAAAAGAAACGGAGGGAAGTCAGCTTTGCGTAGGCACGCTCCAGAACACGCCTTTTTCTATCCGTAGTATTTGTGTTGAAATACTTCACAGAAAAACTACAGAAGGAGAGTTGGCACATTCTTCACCTTAACTTTCAAGTCCCCGCTACGAGTACCTTAGGAAAAACGCAGGCACACATCGTAGACATACCGTGGACTTGCAGACCACTACGGATCCTTTCCGTCCGTCTTGCACTTTCCTGGCAGAAGAAAGGGCGACCGCGGCGAAATGGTGGCGGCTGACATTCTGCTGAGAGAGGAAAAAAACCCTTTAGCATAAAGCTGGGTAGGAATCTAAAGCTTCCTTTTTTGGTGAAGCTTGGTGAAGACTACAACTGAGCAGAGGAAAAAGTGTTTTGCATCATCTTCGGTACAGTTGACGATACAGGCCGCTAGAGCTTGGGCGCTTTTTAGACAACCGTGCCTTTTTTTGACTCACGGGCAGCTTTGGTTTGCGCAGCAAAAAGCGCAGCAAGAAGACGGCACGCCCTCAGACCCAGAGCGCAACCCTCCGGATGGCCACACGCCCCTCGCTGTTTTGAGGAGGAGCCGCCGAGCATCCCTGCGAGCACAGCTGCACGCGCAACATCACTTTCACCTACGCTGATTTCAGCGGATGCAGTTTCTGAAGCTTTACACTGAAAACCGTATCTTGACACTTCGCCACAGGAGAAGCGATCCGTAACTAGAACCCCACAAAAACCTTGAAACACCACTTGCAATCCCACAGCAGCGACAGCTTCAGAACTATTTAGACCAGGAACAAGGGAGAAAAATAAAACCGCTTCATCGCACGCACGGGAAAGCGGCAGAGAAAAGGGTCAGCATTCGTAGCCCTCACAGAAAACAGGCATTCTCCTTCCCTTCCTAAAGCCCTCTCTTGGGTCTAAATACCGCAGCACTACCGTGGCAGTATCGAGAGCAGGGAACAACAGCCCCGCCGCTGGACGTTTACGTAGCGGCATACATAAACAGAGGGACACGTTTTGCCACGCACAACCCTGAACTTCCTGAAAATTCACGTTTACCAAAAGAGCCACTTGGAGCATACTGCCCAGCAGCGTTTGGCAATAAAACTGCCATGTGGTGGACCCACGCAAATCGCTCGGTAACTTGCTATTTGCTTCCCGTTGTTTTTCTTCCTTCGGAAATTCTACTTGCGGCCAAGTTATTCACTACGGCTTCAAGCATTGACCTTCCTGGGATTACCAGCACATCTACACAGGCAAGTAACTTACCTGCTCTTCTACCGTTGTCCAAATTCCAATTACAGTCATGAAAGAGGAGTGAAAGAGAAGAAAAGGAGAGCTCAGGCAGCAAGAGAGCTCTGCAGGCTGCCGCCACTCAGCGTCGCACTCTTCTTTTTAAACCACACACACGCGCCCCCCACAAAAAAACAGACCAAAAACCCCGTGACCTTGTACCTTTTTCTTTCAGAGCTCATCCCTGTCTCAGCACGCCGTCTTGTCAAAGCGTGAAGTGCAGATGATCTGTAGCCCAATGACATTTGCGTGCGATGGATACGTGTTCAGAAGGAGTCCAGATCTGTAAGACAGGTGCCGTTTTGGTGGTTTTAATAATCATCACTCGAGTGCATTGACTGACACGTTTGGAAGGAAACTAACTGTTGTGGTTTAGCCCCAGTCGGCAATTAAGTGCCACCCAGCAGCTGGCTCACCCTCCCCCCCAGGGCGATGGGGGAAAGAAGCCAAGGAGCAAAAGTCAGAAAACTCGTGGCCTCAGATAAGAAGAGGTTAATCATTGGAACAAAACAAGAAGAAGAATGAATTATCATGAGAAGGAAAACAACAAGACAGCAAGAGAGGAACAAAACCCAGGAAAAAACAAGGGATGCAAGCCCTCACCACCCGCCGACCGATGCCCAGCCACTCCCCAGCAGCGATCCCTATCCCCGGCCAACTCCCCCCAGTCTCCATACTGGGCATGACGCCAGATGGCACGGAATAGCCCTTTGGCCAGCTTCCATCAACTCTTTTGGCCGTGTCCCCTCCCAGTTTCTCGTGCGCCCGGCAGAGCACGGGAAGCTCAAAACTCCTTGACCAGTGGAAGCATTTCTTAGCAACAACTAGAACATCACTGTGTTATCAACGTTATTCTCATCCTAAAATCCAAAACACAGCACTCTACCAGCTACTAGGAAGAAAATTAACTCTATCCCAGACGAAACCAGGACACTCATTCCCTTTTAAACGTAGCGTCTCCTTGGGGGAAAAAAAAGGTGTTAGAGACAGAAAAAAAAAAAAAAAAAGACAACTCAGGGCTCCCAACCACCACCGAGCAGTGGGGAAATTAACGAAAGTGAAGACAAAGAGCAGCAACGCTGTAATCCTGATCACGGACTTCAGAGACCCTCCAAGTCTACACCTCAAGCCTAGGAATGACTAGTCCTTTTTTGGAAGGACAAACTTTTTTTACATAAAACTCCTAGACTGAAGGCTCCACGGAAGAGAATGCGGATTGACCCACAGCACAGCATGCCATCAACACTCTAATGAAAAAAAAAAAATTGAATAAAAATCAAGTTGAAATGTCAGTTTCCATCACATTTCACTCATTCTATTTCTACTGGCGTCTAGGTGCTCCAAAATTAACTCTACTGACACCATAGGTTACTAACAATGTAGTTGTGCATATAAAAAGAAAAGGCTCTTGCCAACTTGCCCATAAAGTTAGTCTGAACAAACAGAAGAGAAACACTTGACCCTGAAGAAGGTAACAGGCAGCTCTTCATTTATCCGAGATGAAAGTTCATTCTTTTACCCGAAAGGAAAACCTTCGGAACTGCCAAGGGACCAATCCAGGAACGAGGCACGCTCTGTTACCCGCAGGTCTTCATCACCTTTTCTGCACTGGCAGCAGATTTGCCTTTTCTCTGGGTTTCAGGCGGAGCATCTGCAGCGTCCCTGAACTCGCAAAGGTTTCTCCCCGCTCCCCCGGCCCCATACGCGCGATTCCCTGAGCGGCAAGCGGGACCGACCACGCGGGATTTTCTGCACGTGACGCCGAAGGTGACACTGGGAAAAGAGGAGGCAAAAAATGATCCTGTTTGTCACACCCAGCCGACGGCCAAAACACAGGGAGGGTTCTGCCAGAGGGGCCCTGCGGGGCCAGGGCGTGCACCGCGGCAGCTCCAACCGACCGGCCCCTCTCCCCTTTGCCAGGTACCGGGGAGACACCGCTGCCTCCCGCTGCCGCCTCGCCCGCGCCCCCTCGCAGCGGGGCTGCCCCAGGAGAGCCGGGGCACCCCCACCTCGCTCCCACCCCCAGGAACGGGACCGGGAGACGCCCTCCATGCAGGGAGGGGCGCAGGGCGTGGATTTAATCCCCGAGGGAAGAGGCCAGGCTCCCCGCTGGCAGAAGGACCGCTCGCCTCCCTGCTGCTCAGAGACGCTGGCTGGGGACAGCCCTGCCTGCGCCCGGCCGCTCTGCAGCCCCGCTGGGAGCGCAGTCCGGCCGACGGATGCTCCAGCGAATAGACGCTCCGGCTCACGGCCGCCCCCGCTCAGCTAACGTTGCCTCTGGCTAACGCACGCTCCAGACAGCGGACACCCCATCTCCTTCCAGCTCCTCCTCGCTACAGCTCTGGCTAACCGAAGCTCCGGCTCCGCACCGAAGCTCCGCTGGATTTCAGCTCCTTCTCCTTACGAGCTCCAGCTATTTGCCACAGTCTGGGCTTTGGACAAGCTCGGAAAGCGGTCGCTGTCAGAACTTGAATATGACTATTAAACATCACAGCTGGACGCTGTGGAAATACCGATTCATCAGTTTGTACGATTAAGTAGTTAAGAACTATTCTCAGCAGCGTACAAAGAAGAGCTGGGCTCCAAGAGGGCGTGCGGGGTCTGAAAAGCACCCTTCGCGGGGCAGAGGCCACCTCAGACCGAGAGGCTGGCCCGGGGCACGCCGACCTCCCGAACTCTGGGCTCCGACGCGACCAGACCCCCACCCTCCAGGGAGGGTCCGTGCACCCTGCCCACCCTCTGCTTTCCCCCGCAGCCCCCAACGCCCTCCCCCCGCCCTGCGCAAACAGCCAAACTGGCTTCTGCTTTGGGCCCCCAAACCAGCTCCCATTTCTGAGCCCACAAACCCACCTGCTCAGCCTGTTCTCGAGTCCCAAAAATGCAGCACTTCACCTCTGCTCCTCAGCCCAAAAACGTACCGCTCGGTCCCCTCTGGCAGGTCCTGAAAACGCACCACTCAAGCTGTTTCTCAGCCCCAAAGTCAGCCACCTCAGCCTCTTTTCAAGCCCCGAGAACACAAGACCTGCTCTCCATTTTCAGGCCCCAAACCAGCTCACCCTCTCTGCTTTCCGACCCCTTTGCAGTCCCCATGCGTGATGCTGCGGGGTGGGGGGAGCGGAGCCACCCACAGCCCTGCACCCCCAGGGCCACACGTGCACTTTTTGGGAGCGCTTGGGCACTGCGGAGGGCCCGGCCCCACACCTCTGCGGGGCCGCACCAGCACAGGCAGGGCATCGCTTTATTACGGCTGCTTCCGGCTCGCTTTCTCCGGCACTGGTTGGGGGTGCCGGGCCCGCACCCAAACCCCCGCAGCCCCAAGCACCCCTGCGGGAGCCGGGCCCAGCTGCCTCCAGGAACCCCCGCCCGCCGCAGCCGCGGCCCTTCCCCGCCACTCCGGCCACCGGCACCCGCCCGGCGCCGCAGGAGCCCCCCGGGCCGCCGCTGCCCCACCTGCGCCGGGAGCGGCAGAGGCTGCCCAGCTCCACAAGCAGAACCTGAGAGCCAGATGGGGCTGCCCCTACTCCCCCCGGCTCGCACACGGGTTCGGCCCCAAAACCCCCCGACGAACCCCAGGAGAGCGCTCGGCCCGGGGCTGCTTTTTCCCCCGCCAGTCCCAAGAGAACAGAGCCTGCACCCGCCCCTATTTCATACAGGGATGGGGAGCAGGACAGAGGACTGGAAAGAGAAAAGGAAGACAAGGGAGAAGACTGAGGTGCCGCCAGAGAATGAAAGGCCGAAAGAAAGGTCAGAGACGTGAGGAAATCCAAACACAACAGGGACGAGAAGCCCTGCAGAGAGATGGAGCAAGAAAAGGCAGGGTCAGCGAGCAGGACAGAGGGGTAGAGAGGTGGGGGGGAAAGGAGAGGAAGAAGAACAGAGGAACGTGACGGCGACAGGGCGCAGGACATACAGACAGAGAGAGAAAAACCACAGGGAACAGGACAAAGGGACTGGGAAAGCAAGAAAGGGTCAGATTTGTACAAAGAGACCAAGAAGGAAAAAGGGGAAAAAAAGCAAGCCATGGGCTAGAGGACAGAGGCAGAGGAAAAAGGGGCCAGGGAGCAGGACAGAGAAGGAGAGAAAGGAAAAAGCGGAGACAGGGAAGAGGGTCAGGGAGAGGAAGCAAAGGGCAGGGAGCAGGAGAGAGGTGGAGAAAGAAGCGCTGGGGCAGAAGGATAGAAAGAGAACAAAGACAGACAGGAAGAAGGATGGCGGACGATAGAGAGAGGGGAAAAAGAAGGACGAGGAGCAGGACACAGATTGTCAGACAGGGACAGGGAGCAAGACCACGCGCTGGCTGACGCATACAGACCCTGCGGTGCACGCTGGCGGCCTGGCCTGCCGCGGACTACGAGGAGGGATCCTTCCTCACCCGGAGAGGCAGGCTCTCTCTTGCCTGCAGCGGGAGGCAGCCGCCAGACGGCCTTCCATTTCTTCTTCTTTACCCTTCTCTGGCTTCTTTCTCCAGCTTCAGCCGCGGCAGCTCCTGTCCCACAGCCAGCAAGCGCTCCGCCCGTCCCTTTTCGCCCCCACGCCGCGAGGAGAGCCAGGCCAGGCACAGACAATCCACGCAAGCCTGAGGCGGGTGCCGTCACCGGCAGCCCCAGGGGAGGAAGGGACGACCGTGTCCTCAGCGCAGCCTCTGGGAGAGGGAAAGAAGAAGCAGCCGCCGTTATTACCGCAGATCGCCCCCGGCTGAAGCCTCTCCTTCCGCAGGGGCTTCTCGAGACGCGCGGAAGGCCAGCTTGCCACCGGCACGACGGGGCTTGGGAGCGACCTGGGGCTACGGGACAGGCTTCAGGGGAGGGGCTGGAGCTGGGGGCAGCTGCGCGTGGGGGGGCAAGCGGGGCCGGGGGAGGCTCAGGGGAGCTCTGGGCGGGGAGCCGCCCGGCGTCTGCGCCTGGGGGGGTGTCCGCCTTCTTCCCCTCTCCCCTTCTCTCAGCTCTCGGGCAACTCCCTGGGGCTGCCCTGACCCAGCTCGCCTCCGGCACACCGGCAGCCTGCCGCAGCGGGCACTTTCAGGCTTCCGTCCCGCAGCCAGCGGGCAGAACACACCCCGCGCCCGCCAACCGGGCTCGCTCGCCTTACCGCTGCCCCAGGACGCCCGCCGCCGCCGAGACCCGCGCCCAGCGCGCCGCCATGCCGCTCCCGGGCACCGCGCATGCGCCGGCCGCCGACGGCGCGCCGGAGGAGCCAGGGCTGGCGCCCGAACGCCGGGCGGCAGCACCGCGCTGCGGCCGTGCCGCCGCGGCAGCAGCGGAGGCGGCAGCGCCGCTGCGCCCTTGTGCGGTGTCGGCGCTGCAGTACCGCGCCGCGGCACCGGCAGCAGCGCGCCCCCGGCGCCCGGCGCGGACCCAGGCGCGGCACCGGCGCTGCAGTTCCGCGCCGGCGCCCGCCGGCAGCGTGCACGCGGGCGGCGGCAGCGGCGGCGTTTCCTTACCGGGAGGCAGCAACGAGCGCGGCGGCGGCGCCCGCAGGCACCGCGGCACCGCCTTGCCGTTACCGGCGGACGGCAGCCGCGGTGAGCACGGCGGCACCCCACCGCACATGCGCGGTGCCGGACCTGCAGTACCGCGTTTCCTCCGCCAGAGGGAGCAGTGAGCGCGGGCACCGCCGCGCGCCCGCCCACCCCCCCCCGCCCCCCCGCGCGCCACGTGCCCGAGGCCGTTCCCCGCCGGCAGACGGCTGCCGGCCCCGGCAGGTACCCGGAGGCCAGCATGGGGCGAGGACGCACCCCGGCGTGCTGCACACACCAGCGGGGCTGTCCGGA
>NW_027328408.1:84500-167500 GCF_034638445.1 Ciconia boyciana
CCTTCTCTGGCTTCTTTCTCCAGCTTCAGCCGCGGCAGCTCCTGTCCACAGCCAGCAAGCGCTCCGCCCGTCCCTTTTCGCCCCCACGCCGCGAGGAGAGCCAGGCCAGGCACAGACAATCCACGCAAGCCTGAGGCGGGTGCCGTCACCGGCAGCCCCAGGGGAGGAAGGGACGACCGTGTCCTCAGCGCAGCCTCTGGGAGAGGGAAAGAAGAAGCAGACACCGTTATTACCGCAGATCGCCCCGGCTGAAGCCTCTCCTTCCGCAGGGGCTTCTCGAGACGCGCGGGAGGCCAGCTTGCCACCGGCACGACGGGGCTTGGGAGCGACCTGGGGCTACGGGACAGGCTTCAGGGGAGGGGCTGGAGCTGGGGGCAGCTGCGCGTGGGGGGGCAAGCGGGGCCGGGGAGGCTCAGGGGAGCTCTGGGAGCGGGGAGCCGCCCGGCGTCTGCGCCTGGGGGGGTGTCCGCCTTCTTCCCCTCTCCCCTTCTCTCAGCTCTCGGGCAACTCCCTGGGGCTGCCCTGACCCAGCTCGCCTCCGGCACACCGGCAGCCTGCCGCAGCGGGCAGCTTCAGGCTTCCCGTCCCGCAGCCAGCGGGCAGAACACACCCCCGCGCCCGCCAAAGGGGCTCGCTCGCCTTACCGCTGCCCCAGGACACCCGCCGCCGCCGAGACCCGCGCCCAGCGCGCCGCCATGCCGCTCCCGGGCACCGCGCATGCGCCGGCCGCCGACGGCGCGCCGGAGGGGCCAGGGCTGGCGCCCGAACGCCGGGCGGCGGCACCGCGCTGCGGCCGTGCCGCCGCGGCAGCGGCGGAGGCGGCAGCGCCGCTGCGCTCCTGTGCGGTGTCGGCGCTGCAGTACCGCGCCGCGGCACCGGCAGCAGCGAGCACCCGGCGGGCGGCGCGGACCCAGGGGCGGCACCGGCGCTGCAGTTCCGCGCCGAGCGCCCGCCGGCAGCGTGCACGCGGGGCGGCGGCAGCGGCGGCGTTTCCTTACCGGGAGGCAGCAACGAGCGCGGCGGCGGCGCTTCGCAGGCACCGCGGCACCGCCTTGCCGTTACCGGCGGACGGCAGCCGCGGTGAGCACGGCGGCACCCCACCGCACATGCGCGGTGCCGGACCTGCAGTACCGCGTTTCCTCCGCCAGAGGGCAGCAGTGAGCGCGGGCGCCGCCGCGCGCCCGACCACCCCCCCCCCCGCCCCCCCGCGCGCCACGTGCCCGAGGCCGTTCCCCGCCGGCAGACGGCTGCCGGCCCCGGCAGGTACCCGGAGGCCAGCATTGGGGCGAGGACGCACCCCGGCGTGCTGCACACACCAGCGGGGCTGGCTGGAACCTCCCTGCCGAAAGACTACATCTCCCGGCATGCCCTGCCAACAACGTGCCCGACCACAAGCTGGCTACCCCAGGACTACAGCTCCCAGCATGCTGCGGGCTGCTGCCTTCTGTGCCATTTAACCCTATGGGGACACCGTCCCGTGCGCCCTCCTCCCCTCACCAGCACCCGCGGGACCCCGCCGCGCCTGCGGAGGCCGGCTCGCAGGGCCGGGATTCCCAGCACCACCACCGGCTCCGCTTCGGGTCCGATGCTTCCCCAGCTGTCCCGCACCCCTCCGCACGACCTGGAAACCCCCCACACACAGACACGCACCGAGGGGGATGGGCCTTTGTGTCGGGACCACCCTTTTGCAGGGCCCCGACCCGACCCAGCTGCTTCCCCAGCACTACCCCTACCCCCCGGTGAGCCCCAGCGCTCAGGCAGCCCCGCGTGTCCCTGTGCGGCCTCCCCCCTGTCCCGGTGCATCAGCTTTCCCCCATCCCCTCGGCTTCTGGGCCACCCGCGACCCCGGCGCCGCACCCTCCGCTCCTTGGCCCTAGTGCGGGTCTTCCTGGACCCGGTCGCTGTTGCCCCAGCCTCACCTCCCCCTTTGTGTCACCTTCCCCGGGATGTTCCCGGTTGCAGGGACCCCCCCACCCCCCCCCCCCGGCCCCATTCACCTGTTCTGTGCTTGCAGCCTCAGTCCCGGTCCCAGCATGTATTGCTCAGCTCTGGCGTTGTTGTCCTGGACCTACCCTGATGGGGTGATGTGAACACCACACTCATGGCAGTAGCCCAGCTCAGCAGCCCCCGGCCCACAGCTGCAGCCCGTGGGGACACGGGCACCATAGCCATCAGCCCTGCTGGCCACTCCAGAGGCTTGTCAGCCCCAGGCCCTGGGCCCAGAGCTGCATCCCACCGAGAACACAGGCTATTGCCCTCGGCCCCACTGGGGACAGCTGTGGTCGCTGGGACAGCAGAGGGGTGCCCCAGCTCCTGAGGGCAGCTTGCCAAAAGCCAAAGGGAGAGTCCTGGGCTGCAGAGGAAGAGAAAAGGGGACGAGAACAAAGGGAGAGCCCTGGAGCGCAATGCTGGGGTGGGAGGAAGCCATCAGCAGGTGACAAGGAAAACATAGGACTCTGGGGGCACAGGAAGGTGGGGGGGGGAGGGGGCCTGGGCCCCACAGAGAGGAAAACAGTTGACCCTAGAGCACACCAAAAAAGCACTGGCAAAACTCTGCGATGGGAGGAAAGCTAAACAGGAAGCATTGCGGCACGCTGTATGACAAACACAGGGCCTTGGGACACACAGAAGGACTCGGGGGGAGCCTAAAATATGAATTCAGGAGTTCAGAGGGCTCCAGGGCACGGCCGAATACAAACTGGTGCACACCAAAAGGGCTGCGCAGCATGCCACGGGGCTCAGTGTCGCTGTTTGCTTAGGGACATGGTGTAGTGGTGGTCTTGGTAGTGTCAGGCTTACGGTTGGACTCGATGATCTTAAAGGTCTTTTCCAACCTATACGATTCTGTGATTCTGTGATGGGAAGCGGCCTGCAGCCACCACCAGACCCTATGGAAACTCCCTCTCTCAGCACCGTTTGTGCTGGCCCCAGACCTTCGCCCGTACCTTGGGTACCGTAGGGGGTTGCCCCCTCAGCGACCTCGTTGGGAATGAAGAGCTCACAACCCGTATTCCTTCAGATCCTCCTCTCTGTCCCCTCTGTCCACGCTTGCCCCAGACCAAACAGCCCGGACCAGCCCTTGCCATGCTCCGGCCTCACTCGCCCCTCACCTGCCCAACACACAGGGCTCTCCCCCCACTAACTGGCACCGCCTCAGCCGAGGGACCCCGTGCCCAAAGCCTGCTTCCAGGCGGGCTTGCGCGCCTGCCTCCCCGCAGCTCCAGCGTGTCTGCGTCTGCAAGAGCAAGGGCGCGTGCACGGGCCCAGAAGGAGGAGCAATCTTGGCTTCCCTAACCGTATTTTACTACTGTTTGTGCGCTATTCCCACCCAGACCTTCGTATGCGCATACCTAACCCAAAAATCTCTTCGCCCTTAGCACCTTCAGTCACTCGCAGCGCTGAGGATCTTCCCCTCTCTCAAAACTTACTTGCTCTTTCCTGTCTCCTTGTCGCACCTCCTCGGCCCTTTCTGTACGTTCTTCCTTCAAACAACACGCCTGAAATCAACAAAATGGGTCAAGCAGCTGTCTTCAAGTCGATGCCTCTGATAGGATTATCCTACAAACCAATCCAACTCCTAAGGTCATTGGACAATTCTAGTTTTAGAGCATTTTCCCAAAGCTTTTAAGTGCGGTTCCCTGCTAGGTTATGTGATAAAAGCTTGTCTCCATAAACTCCAAGTCACACAGAGGCGCTGTGCCAGGTAAGGCACCCCAGCGACCCAGCCAGAGAAACGGATTCCCTGCCCTGGCTCCTCCCAGAGCTGTCCCGGCAGAGCCGCCAGCCCCACGGTGCGGGGTGACACTCGTCACGACGAGTAGACGGGAGCGGCTTTCCGGATCACCATACAGACTGAGAAAGGTTGCCGACTAAGGCTGTGGGACGCACGTGGGGACCGCACAGGATGTACTATGGTCTGTTTACTGGAGGAACCAAAGGTGGGGAAGGGGAGGTAGCAGAGGAGTTCGGGGAGGAACAAGCATCGGAAAAGAGAGGGACAAGGGGATAAAAAGGGCTGGTGGCACGCAAATAGGTTGCTGGTCAGTAGGATTGTCTGGCCATGCCCTGTGCCTGATCAGCAGAGTCTCCTGTCTTCTCATTAACTCCATCCCTAGGTATTTTTGTGAGGGAAAGGTTCTCTGGTTTCGTGTGCGTGCGTGTGTGAGGGCCGAGGCCGAGCGGCCGAGGTGCAGGGCCGAGCTGTGGGGCCTAGGCTGAGTCGTGGGACCTAGGCCGAGCGGTGGCCTCGTCCCTGGAGCTCGGCAGGCATCCTAGATGGCATAGAAAAGAACAAGAACACTCTTTTTTGGGAACAGAGATCTTAGGAGAGGCGCGATGGCAACAAAGCGAGTCCAAAGGGGGCTTACGGAGCTAAAAGCGTGCTGCTCGGGAGGCAGCGTGACAGTAGCAGAGGGCTTCTGAGAGGGACAGACACAAGAAGGCTCGAGGGCGTGGTGAAGAAGTCCAGAGGGGATTTGAACAGACTACGGATGTCCTCAGGGGACCAGGGACTGAACAGAGGTGTCCTAGCTAGCAGAGAGGACAACATGAGTGCTCTGGAGATGAAAGATGTCAGCGGGAATGGTTCTCGGGAGCAAGAAGGGTGCAAATTGCGCTACAGAGCCACAGAGGGCTGCGGGGCACGAGGACGGCCTCAGGAGGCACAGTGACGGCACAAGGCGGCTGCTGAGAGAGAGAGAGAGAGAGACAGACAGACAGACAGACAGACAGAAGGCAGCTCTGGCAGGCAATGCAAAACTCAAGAGGGTGTCCCAGCGATGTCCTCAGGGGATGAGCGACCGAACGGAGACGTCCTAGACAGCAGTGAATAAGGTAAGGGAGCTGTGGGGCACAACGACAGCCTGAGGAGGGGTTCTGTCCGAATAAGAGAGAGACACAAAGAGGGCTGCAGAGCTGGAAGGGTGCCGTGGGGCACGAGGACAGTCTCGGGCGGCGTCATGACAGGAACGAGGGGGCTCCGGGGGTCGGGGAAACGTGGACAAAGAGACAAACAAAGGATTGCTGACACAATGAGGTCCTCGGGAGGGGATCTGAATGGAGTAGAGATGTCCTCAGGGGACCGGGGACCGAACAGAGGCATCCGACATGGCGGAGGGAAGGCAAGAGTGCTCTGAGGGAAAACGGAAGCCTGAGGAAGCGTTGTCTCTGAAGAAGAAAGATACAAAGCCCGCTGCAGAACTAAAGGATGGCCATGGACCACAAGGGCGCTGGCAGGAAGCGTCGCGACAGAAACAGAGGGGTGCCGAGATGGCCAGAGAGACAGAAGGCGGCTTGAGGGCACAAAGGCACTGGGGAGGGGATCTGAACAGAGTACGGAGGTGACGAGGGAGACGCCGACCCACTGGAGGCAAGCGAGATGGAGGAGAGGACAAAGAGACTGCTCTGAGGAAGAGGGAGGAGATGTTCTTACAAAGCCAGAGGGGTACAAGTTACGCTTCAGAAATAACAGCATGCCGAGGAGACCCTCTAACGCCTCAGGATGAACGGAGAGAAGAGAAAAAAAAATAAAAGACAGAAAGAAAATTTAAGCAGCAACAGGGTATGTGACAAGACAGAGAGAACTAAAAACACAGGGACAGACAGCTCGATAAAAGTCAATACAGAAAGAACACTGAAAAAGCAAAAGGGTACAAGGCAGAGGAGAAAAAATTTAAAAATAGGAAGAGCAAACTAGATAAAAGCAGGCATAGAGAAAAACCGAAAAACAAAGGCCTTCAAGGAAGAAAACAATAAAATAGAGGGACAGCAAACTAAATAAACAAAGGCACAGAAACAACATTTAAAAAGCGACAGGGTGTCGTGGTTTAGCCCCAGCCGGCAGCTAAGCACCACGCAACCGCTCGCTCACTCCCGCCCCGGTGGGATGGGGGAGAGAATTGGAAGAGCACAAGAAAACTGGTGGGTCGAGATAAGAACAGTTTAATAATCGGAACAAAATAGTAGGAATAATAATAATGAATTGTAATGAGGAGGAAAACCACAAGAGAGAGCGAGAGGAACAAAACCCAAGGGAGGGAAAATAAAAGAAAGATACAACCGCTCACCACCCGCCGACCGACGCCCAGCCAGTCCCCGAGCAGCGACCGCTACCCCCCGGCCAACTCCCCCCAGTTTCTATACCGGGCACGACATCCTATGGTATGGAATAGCCCTTTGGTCAGTTTGGATCCACTGTCCTGGCTGTGCCCCCTCCCATTTCTTGTGCACCTGCCAGAGCATGGGAAGCTGAAAAAGTCCTTGACTGGTGTAAACACCGCTTAGCAACAGCCAAAACATCAGCGTGTTATCAATCTTATTCTCATCCTAAAATCCAAAACACAGCACTATAGCAGCTACCTGGAAGAAAATTAACTCTATCCCAGCCAAAACCAGGACACAGGCTATGGCACAGGCTAGCATGAAACAGAAAATAAAGACAGTGAACTGGATACAAGGAGATAGAGAAAAAAATTCAAAAGCAACGTGACACAGGAAAGCCTGGAAATAATAAAAAAATAGGGTTAGACATCTGGGTAAAAGTAGGCAGAAAAAAATTTTACAGGTCACAATATACAGCACAGATAGGGAAAAAATAAACAAGAGACAGAAAAAATACATACAAGTGAACATAGAAACAAAAATTCAAAAGCTTTTTCAATTCAAAAGACATTAAGAGAGGAAAAAAAAAAATAGCAAAAAAACCAAGTAGATGGAGACATAAAAAGAAAAATTTAAAGGCAACTGGGCACAGCACAGACTAGAACAAATTAAAAAATGAGGACAGCAAACCGGATAAAGACAGACGAGGAAAGACAATTTAAAAGCAACGGCGTACAGGACAGACAGGAAACAATTAAACAGGGAGAGACATCTTGACTAAAGTAGACACAGAATGAAAATTTTAAAAGCAACAGGATACAGGAAAAAATTAAAAAAAAAAAAAAAAAAAAAGAGAGACAGAAAACAAGAGAAGAGTACACCTAGAAACAAAATTTCAAAAAGAGAAGAATTATGAGAGTAAAAAAAAAGAAAAATAGGGACAGTTTACTAGGAAAAAGTAGACGGGGTGCAGAGCAGAGGGAGCCACTGGAAAGAGAGACAGGCCACTGCACAGAGGGAGACCTCGAAATGCCATTTTCCCCAGCAATGCGGAAGAAGGCAGTGCGGGAAGAGTGAAATAATAGCAGGTGGGGAGCTGGAAAGGGAGGGGCATAGAAAGGAAACGTAGAAGGTGACGGTGTGGAGGGCAGCGCTAGCAGAAGGGCAAAAAGCTTTGGGGAGCCAAACAGCCTGAAAGGGAGACAGAGGCAGGTACAGGCAAGGAGGCAGGCAGAGGTCTGGAGAAGCACGGCAGAGAGGGGCCCGGACGCACGCGAGGGATGCGCGACTCACCGCAGCTCCTGCCACCGCCGGGAGACCTTCAGCGCCCCGGGGCTTCTCTCTCGGCCCCTGCCCCTTCCTCCTCCACAGTGCCGGCTGCCTCGCCCGCCCAGGTGCCCCGATGCTCCTCTCCCAAGAGGCTTCCCAGAGACACGGCGGCTCACGTGTGCGGCCCATGGGGGCACCGAGCTCCTGGCACCACGTGCCGGTGGTGCGCTCTGCCGGGGACGGCTGGGAGGGATCCTTCCCGGCTGCGGGGACCGGCTGCTCCTTGCTGGAGGCAGCTGCCTGGGGAAGCCCCTTCCTTTCACTCCTCAGCCAGCTCCCGCAGGCAGGCATGCCTAGGCAGCCCCTCCCCACGTAGAGCCCCTCGGCACAGCAGGGCCAGCCCCCTCCTCAGCCCTTTTTAAACCCTTGGCCCAGCCCCAGCCCTTTTTAAACCCTGGGCCCAGCCCCATCCTCACCTCATGGGTCCCACCTGTGCTGCCCCGGGCCACAGCTGGAGCCCATCGGGAACAGGGGGCCCATTACCCCAACCCTCACAAGCCAGACACAGCCAGCAACCTGGCACCGGCACGGGCAGACACCACCACCAAGCTGGCACCGCTGTGGGCAGATGCTGCCTCCAAGCTGGCGCCGGCCTGGCAGACTTTATTTTACGGCCCAAAGCCAAGGTTGGCCTCTAAACAAGAAAACATGTGAAAGCACCCTTACAGGATGCCGGTCCGGTGGTGTCCATGATAGCTCTCACAGCCTCCCACGTAATAGACAGCTCCCCTGTCCGGGACCATGTTTGGCATGTCCCAGGCCCTCCCCGCACCCATGCTGAAAATCAAACAGAACAATTAAGGACTCTGCTTCATCGCCTCAGCCTCCCAAAGAAGCTTCCTTCCTCTGCTGACGGTCGACGCGGATATCCTCGTGCTGTTCCTTGAATGCGGGCTGGCCTTGGGTGCCTGTGCTGCCAAAGGAAGAGAAAATGATCATGCTCTTGTAACGTGCTCCATCATCCTCTTGTTCTTCAAGAAATCAAAAGAAAGCTACCATCCCCATTGCTACATGACAGAAGTTTGTGCAGGAGACGGCTGAGCCCATCCCCAGAAATGGAAAACTCTGCTATGACCCTGCTTTGCCTTTTGGCGACAGCGCCCGCCATCGGTGTGCCCCAAACAGGCGAGGTCCCGTTCGGGCTGGCGTCCGCCACAAACAGGCGACGTCCCCTGCGGGCTGAACAGAGTCAACTGAACAGAGTCTTCAGAAGAACTTAGTTGTGCATTCAGTTTACAAGTAAATCCCACCCAAGCAATGCTAGGGGGCATGCTGGCATAGAAAGGAATTCATGAGTTCATTTAGTATTTCCAGTGGAACATTCCATAGCTTGTAAAAACAGCCTTCAAGTCTTTTTCCCTGTTGCACCAACAACGCTTATTTTAGTTCTGCTTAAGGGGTCCCCTACAACTACTTACTACAGCATGTGTGGCTCCACTATCAATTAAAAAAATCTAGTCTTTCATTCCCCAGCTTGACTGGAACCAGAGGATCGTCTGGGGAAACTTTCATAGACTCCTCCGGCCCCCTTCGGTCCAACCCAATCTCCGTCATGACTCCAACCCCTTCTTCTGTCTCTCTTTCCCGAGATGACTCAGACGGGGCGGACAATCTTTTTTCCAACGGCCCTCTCGCTTACGATTTGCACGCCGATTCATTCCCAGGGGAATGTCATAACCGTTTCTACTCTTATTGCTACGGCCCCTTTCTCGCCCACAAAATTCACCTCGTGTATTTTCTCTCCCTTTTTCTCGGTCTTCTGTCAAGGCAGCCAACAAAGAAGCTTGCGGCGTTACTCGTCCCCGCTTCTCCTTCTCTTCTGTTTCCTCCCCACTATTACGTACCTTATACGCGACTGACAAGAACCGCGAGATTGTCATGCCATCCTCGCCCTCTACCTTTTGTCATCTCTTTCTTATACCTGCTGCCGCTTGACCAATAAACGGCGTGTTCAATAACTTTGAATTGCTATCATCTTCCGGATCGAGATCCGATTAGATAAATTCTTAGGCTTTTGCACTCCATGTTGAATCCCATACCCAATTAACTTTGGATATTCCTTTACCCTCTGTAATCCCTCACACTTGTGTTTGGATCCCACTCCGGATCCTCCTTTGGGGGGTACGTAATGGTATTAGGCACCCCCCCACGCACACACACATTGTTGGACCAGTCCCTCTCTAGCCTTCTCTAAAATTGTTCTCCTCTCCTCAGGGGTAAACAAATATTCTAGGAGAGCCTGTACATCTCCCCAGTTAGGATTATGAGTCGTGATTAACAGTACTATACATTCCCTCTGGATTGTTTCGATAGGATCTGACTGCCCGTTGCCAGTTTAACAAATCAGAGGCGGTAAAAGGTACGTGTACGGATACCGCTCTTCCTTCAGGCCCTAGAGCCTGGCTGAGGGGAGCTTGAACTATCGGTTTCTGTCCCCTTGTTCTTTTAGAGACAGCACTCACAACTCCATTATCGCTTGAGCTATCAGATTCTGGCTGTTTTGGAGGAGCTACCAACAGCTGAATATCCTCTTCCGAATTTTCCCATTCGATAAAAGAGAAAAAGGGAAAACCTCGTTGTAACGCATATATTCCAACCTGATGTTTAGAATCCACTAAACCACCTTTCTTCCTAATATCCCAATCGCATCTTAACGGAAAAACCATATCCACGTAAGGCATTGCATCCCAGTTTTCCGTTCTCCGACAAAACAACATTCGTTCTGATATAGCGTTATATTTCAAGGATCCATCCTCAGGCCATTTTTCACCATCTTCCAATCGAGATCGTGGCCACCGTTGATTACAATATCGTTTTAGCCCATTCTTAGTCGTGGGATCTCCCCCAAATTTATTGCAATGCTTCAGGATGCATCCTAGAGGAGAGCAAAGGGGTGCCTCCTGGGAAGCAGCAGCGCCCACATCGGTACCGAAAAACCCAGCATTTCTACACAAACCAGAACGAGGGACGTCTCCCTCTGTTGAACAGGACGGCGTGTAGAAACAAACAGAACTACGCTACTGCCACCTATCTTTCCTGCTGCGTCTTATGCAGAGCCCAGAACAGAACAGAGGGTGCCTGCTTCCCGAGAGGTCTTGCCCCTACCCCCCTTTTCTCCTATCCCCCAAAAATACCTCTTTTCACTAGCATTGCACCGTTGTGTCGCCACCGCCCGACTGCAGGAGAGGAGCTGAAGGAGTCCCCGGTCGACAGGTCGGTGCGCGCCGGAGTCCGCTCAGACCTCTTCTCCCCGTCGGATGCGGCAAGACGAACCGGGCGAGGCTGTCGGCTCGGTCCCATCTGGGGTGCCAAAACCGTTATCCCACAAGCGTGAGGTCGCTTGCCCGGTGTGCGAGATGCCAATATACACACAGGGCAGAGGTATGTTTATTTCATGTCTGCGCAGAGATGGGCGCTAGGCGGTAGCTCCGCAAAGCTAGCACAGAGTTCGGTCATACAAGTACAGTATTTATACGGTCTAGCTATGCATATGCATAAGTAATCACACAAAGCAGTTTTCTATCGGTCTACATTTCTCTTATGTCAACTTAAAGCTACAGCGCTACTTTAACGTGCTGCGCACACTGAGCGGTGAGGGCTCTCTGCTCGGGCCGGGGTCTCCAGCTCGAGGGGTGTGACTTTTAGGATGATAACGAGGATAGTTTGCGGGAGGGTGCTTCTTATCACGCTCCTACTAGTTGTTTCGGATGGTTCCCAAACCATTTTAATTAGCTTACCTATTTCTTCAGGATGGGCTTCTCTCCCAAGGACAGTAATTCTCGTTTAGACGTTCCGCTTTCCAGCCTGCATCCTCCTTATCGGCTTTACCTAAGCCCTGGCCTTCCACCAGCTCCCGGTAGACGACACCGTTAGACTACAACACGACCGTTCTTTGACGCCCGTCAGTGGGATCGGAATTAGGAACAGAAAGAACAGGACAAGCTAAACACCCACACGAGCCTCACATCCCTAAGAAATGACTAAAAAACCCCAAACGACCCCCATTTTAGATTGCATTGCCTTAGGGACCGCCTCCTTCAAGTGCCCGGGCGGAGCGGTGGAATCAGTCACAGAATTCACTTGCCCGCCAGGAGACAGCCCTTGTCCTCGCAAGGCAAATTTTTCAAAACAGCGTGCTATTTTCCCATTTTATCAACTACAGCGGGCTTGCCCTACCAGCACGAGTTGAGGACGTTTTCCTGTGGGTTCATTTGACACTCCATTAAGTTTTTAGCAGGCGCAAGCGACCAAGCGCGAGATAGAAAGTAAGCCAAGATACCGGCTGCCGTACAAAATTTCTTCAAGATTGCGCCTGCGGGAATCGCACAAAGCCCACGACGACTGAACAGGTATGTCGGAGGCCCCCCGGCAAACAGCGCCGACGTTTCGTGAAGCTCTTTTCCTGTCAAGAAAAGGGCCTTTTAGATGGTATCTCTGTTGGAATTCAGGCTGCTTCCTACTCATTCTGGCAAGTTCGCTTTCACAGCAACCCTGAGATCTTCAACCACCAAGCAACATTTGTAATTCTTGCTCTCTGCCTACGGGGAATTTCAGCGAATCAGAACACTACTTCAAGCAAAATTCCGGGTCTGTTTCACGCAAATCAAATATCTAAGCCGTGGACAGGTGTCTGTAGAAAGACGCCGACTTTAAAAGATAAAGGGAAGTAGAGTACTCACTTTTCTGAAATGTCTTCCAGTCGTTCCATCGATTTAGCAGCCCGACCCAGCCGTCGAAATTCCGGAGCAACAGAGAGAGCGGTCGCACGTCCACGCCGTTCTCCCCTAGCCACAGAGCCTTCCGCTTTGCCCATTCCCGCCGACAGCCAGAGCATCGGCGCCGTAGCACCTTCGGAATAACGCACCTCCCACAGCTACGCACCTTTACAAAAGAACCGAGCAGCGTGTAAACAAACATTGCAACGGTTGCGGTAAGGGCTCAAACAGGGATGCCGATGTTATCACTCTGAGATTCAACAGCCACTAAAAATGTCATTTTGCTCCAGTATTACAGGAGTTCATTGGCTAGCGTCAAAAAAATTTTGTTGAAAATTCATTGTTTGAAGCATGACTTCCAAATGCAAATGTTAAGCAATTCTCGTGAGTCTTTAACTGAGCGGCATTCAGGATCTGACTAAAACAATGGCGGAACGGAGGGCTAGAAGCCCAAAACTAACTCACCATCCTGGCAACTATGGGAGACTTTTGGTGACTGTGGGGGAACTGAGCTTGGGAAGCTTTGCCCAGTCTGGCAATAGAAAGCTAAGGCCCTGCAAACACGGTACGTTTAACCAAAAAAAAAAGGGGGGGGGGAGGGGGATATGTTGTTTTGTAGTTCCTCTGCTTTCTACACAGAACCAAAGCAGTTTTAGTTCAGTAACGAATGTTCACACTTCCACACGGCACTCTTACAAACATCGGTCACTGCTAATAAGCAACGGATGTAGTGGGTACAGAGAAACCTCCTGTCCAGCAAATGCTTTAAGCTTTTCTACGTTCAAGACTTTACTTCCCAGGTGCCTGCAAAGACCCTTACTCTGCCCTGCCCCACCCAACCCGTTCTATTTGGAACGATTGCTGAAAAACACGACCATTCCACAGCAAGTAAGCAACTGACATCCCGACCCAGAGCCTTCCCTTACAGGACAATGCCAAAGCCAAGCCCAGAATTTTTACTTGCCGATGACCGGCAGCGTGCGAGAGCAGAGCCGGACGCGAGGACTTCCCTCCGGGACGGCAGATCCGCTGGTGCGCGCACACGCATGCGCGGTGCCGGGCTGCAGTTCCGGCTTCCGACCCTCCCGACGACCAAACGTCAGTACCTCAGGGGGGGGAGCCGCGCATGCGCGGTGGCGCAATTTTGTTGGTGCTCGCTGCTGTCGCCCGGTGGACAAAACGCAGTACTGCAGCTAGGGAGTCGCGCGTGCGCACTGGCACAATTTTTTTTTTGTGCTCGCTGCTGCCGCCGGGTGGACACAGGTCGGTACTGCAGCTGGGGAGCCGCGCATGCGCAGTGGAGGACTTTCGAGTGCTCGCTGCTGCCGCCGTGTGGGCAAAGGCCGGTACTGCAGCTGGGGAGCCGCGCATGCGCGGTGGTGCATTGTCCCGAGCTCGCCGCTGCCACCGTGTGAACAAAAGTCGGTACTGCAGCTAGGGAGTCGCGCACGCGCAGTGGTGCACTGTCAAGTGCTCGGTGCTGCAGGCCTGTGGGCAAAAGTCGGTACTGCAGCTGGGGAGCCGCGCACGCGCAGTGGTGCAATTGTTTTCGTGTTCGCTGCTGCCTCCGTGTGGGCAAAGGTCGGTACTGCAGCTTGGGAGCCCCGCATGCGCGGTGGTGCACTTTCCCCCAGCTCGCTGCTGCCGCCCGATGGACAAAAATCAGTACTGCAGCCAGTGAGCCGCGCATGCGCAGTGGCGCATTTTCCCGAGCTCGCTGCTGCCGCCGTGTGGACAAAAATCGGTACTGCAGCTGGGGAGGCGCGCATGCGCAGTGACGGACTTTCGAGTGCTCTCTGCTGCCGCCGTGTGGACAAGATGCAGTACTGCAGCTGGGGAGCCGCGCATGCGCCGTGGCGCATTTTCCCCCCAGCTCGCTGCTGCCGCCCGCTGGACAAAAGTCGGTACTGCAGCCAGGGAGTCGCGCATGCGCGCTGGCGCAATTTTTTTTCCGTGCTCGCTGCTGCCGCCATGTGGACAGAGATCGGTACTGCAGGTGGGGAGCCGCGCATGCGCAGCGGCGGACTTTCGAGTGCTCGCTGCTGCCGCCCGGTGGACCAGGGTCGGTACTGTAGCTGGGGAGCCGCGCATGCGCGTTGGTGCATTTTTCCGGGCTCGCTGCTGCCGCCGTGTGGACAATAATCGGTACTGCAGCTGGGGAGACGCGCATGCGCAGTGACGGACTGTCGAGTGCTCTCTGCTGCCGCCCGGTGGACAAAGTTCGGTACTGCAGCTGGGGAGCCGCGCATGCGCGGTGGTGCATTTTCCCGAGCTCGCTGCTGCCGCCGTGTGGACAAAAGACCGTACTGCAGCTAGGGAGTTGCGCATGCGCGGTAGCGCATTTTTTCCCGAGCTCGCTGCTGCCGCCGTGCGGACAGAGGGCGGTACTGCAGCTAGGAGTCGCGCATGCGCGGTGGCGCATTTATGCTCGCCCCTGTCGCCCGGTGGACAAAAGTCGGTACTGCGGGTGGGGAGCCGCGCTTGCGCAGTGGCGCATTTTAAAGTGCTCGCTGCTGTCGCTCAGGGGAACAGGGTCGGTACTGCAGATGCGGATCTGCGCATGCGCGGTGGGTCTTTTGGGCTCGCTGCTGCATCCCGGTGGACAAATGTCGGTACTGCAGCCCGGGCGCCGCGCATGCGCATTGGCGCATTTGTGTTGTGCTCGCTGCTGCCGCCCGGTGACCAAAACTCGGTACTGCAGCTGTGGAGCTGCGCATGCGCGGTGCCGCATTTTCAGGTGCTCGCCGCTGCCGCCCTGTGGACAAAGCTCGGTACTGCAAGCTGGGGAGCCGCGCATGCGCGGTGGCGCCTTCGCCCGACCTCGCTGCTGCCGCCCTGTGGACAACAGTCGGTACTGCGGCTGAGGAGACGCGCATGCGCGCTGAAGCATTCGTTTTGTGCTCGCTGCTGCCGCCCGGTGACCAAAAGTCGGTACTGCAGCTGGGGAGCCGCGCATGCGCGATAGCGGTTGTTTGGGGGTTTTTTGGGGTTTTTTTTTTTTTTTTTTTTTGTGCTCGCTGCTGCCTCTGTGTGGACAGAAGTCGGTACTGCAGCTGGGGAGAGCTCGCTCTGCCTTGTTGCCATTTAAAATTTCTTCGTATACGCCCTCTTTTTATGCACTTTTAAACTCCTTTTTTTAGTCATATATATGAGTTCTTTTTCTATTTTATCACCCTATATATCTCGATTTAGATTTTTTTCATATTCTACCATCCTTTATATAATAGAGTAGACAGAGGGGTTTCTTGTCAAATCTTTTTACGTATATATAAATAAAATTTTTCAATATACATAAAAAGGAGAGATTTTTCTCTGCTTCAATGCCTCACACCCCTATTTACAGTTTTTCATTATTTAATCCCTCCCCCACCAATTCTCAGGCATTTGGGGGCTGTCACCCCCCCTTTCGGGGGGGTGAACTGTCCCGTGACCCCCCCCTCCCCCCACTCAACCTGCTCCTCTGCCACATCACCATCGTCCCCCCCAGTGACACTGGGGTGCCCCAATAGACATCATCACTCCCCAGCCTCCCCTCTTCTTCGTCACACCCAAAAGACAAACAAAACAAGGGAAACTGCCCCAACTGCCACCTCCTTACGTCACCGAAATCGGGAATCAAACTCCTTAACACCAATGTAGTATTAAGAAGCAGGCATTCTTTACTACGGCACCGGATGCACGGGGGATCGCTCCACCTAGCGTGCATACCGCAGGTTACATCAGCCGAAACTTACATTGTCCAGTTACATACATATGCATCAAGTCTCCTGGAATGATAATGCATATTCATTCTATTTCCCGGAACTAATTATCATACTCGCGTGGTCATTACGCATGCGTCCTTGAGCTCCGAGGGGCTTCCGTGGGGGTCTCTGGTGGTCCTTGGTGGCCGTACAGGTGCGTCCTTCAGTCGACCCCTTCTTCTGGACATGCGCAATCCCACCTTGCTTATGTAACTTGCTCCCCTTCTTCATGGTGCGTGGTTCCTAACAATGATTCGGCACCCTTAGCACAAACCAATTATTCTAACCACCCTTGACTCTTTGTCAAGATGGGCTGGGGCTGTACTGGGAACGTAGCAGCATGACCGTACTACTCCTTGTCCAATTGTCTTTGGGCATAGTAGCATAGCCATAGCCATAGGTGTACAAACACAATATTAAAGCATCGTCTAACCTGCTCCTATCTCTATGTTGCTTAGTTACAAAAGAACAAACTAACAATTTTGGTTACATCTGGTTACACTTACTTTCATCAGGCCATTTACATATGTACATGCCCCACCAAAAAAGGGGAGCTCCGCTAGAAAAATAAAGGGGGGGGCAGCCCCCCCAGCCCCTGTCCCGCAGCCTGGCAGCCGCCCCACGCCATAGGGGAGCGTGCCCGAGGACGGTGCCACGTCTCTCGCTCGGCCTCTGCTCCGCCATCTTCCCCCTCCCTTCCCGCGCTGCGACGGGCTCCCCAGGGCAACAAACGGCCCCGGTCCCTCTCGGCCCCGGGCTCTCCCCACCACCTGCGGGGCACCCACCGCACACAGAGCCAGGAGCCTCCAGCCACAGGGCTGGCCCCTGACCCTCACCATGCTTCACCACCCGCAGGGAAACCTGGCCGGGGGGATCTAGGGAGCACCACCAGACGCTTACAGCAAGACCGCTGAAAAACAAAAACCCCACATTCCCTTTCAGCACATGAAAAAAAAAAACAGCACAGCAGAAAGTACAGGGATTCAGTCAGAATAAGGGATAGGAGAGGAGCTGAGCTAAAGCAGGATTCTAGGGAAACGGGTCCGCTCCAGATACAGCGCACGCTTTAACAGCTACACTGACTGCAACGCTTCAAATCCCTATTGAGACCAAGCGGTAGGATTTTCAACACCTTCTTCACCTACAAGTGAACGCTCTTGCTGCTCTTGGAAAACGCCTCATCGCTTCCTTCCAGCACTGCTGCAGGGAGACAACCCGGTGAGGCTGCAGGACAAGGCCGGACCGTCATCAGAATCTACGCTACGGATCCACCACAACGGCTACGGCCCTCGCGGCTGCTGCTGCTGCTGCACGTCTTGCTCGCTCGGTCAAGAAAGCTGAAAGGGAAGTGTAAACCTTTAGAGAGTAACATGGAAAATAAAGAACACATCTCAGTAATTCACTCTACGCTAAAAAGGTGGCCGTATGTTTATATACATCCAACAACAAGACTTACACTAGAAAAGCATTTGAGTTTCCTTTTGCATTCATTTACCTTGCACAGCTGGGATACCGTTAAACCATCTCTCTCCAAAATGCACGGTTATAACGTGACTGGGGGGGGTTGTGCGCTATGTCCCTCCTAGTGACATCTGCCCAGCTGCGCTGCCCAAGAGAGACGCTACTCAAGCGCCAGGGAAACGCGCCATGGAAAGAGAGGCAGAAATAAAGCACTGCAGAGCACGCCGTCAAAATACTGGGGAAAACCCCGTAACGTTCAGTTGCCTCTCTCTTGAAACACGGAGAACAAATACCTCACTGCTGAAACACACCTCCTAAGTTGCATGCCACAGCTATTGGGCAGTTACAGTTTCAACAGTGCCAGTCACTTTGTCAATGACACCATTTTAACTTCTGTTTAAAGTTCCAGTTTGATAGAAAAGTCAGTGAGATAAGAGATCGCCCAGACGGTTTCACTGGGGGAAGGGGGGCGCAGAAATCAAATCCCCAGTGCTGCAATACATCAGGCTACCAAAAGGGACCGGCAGATTTGCTAATGCTTTTGGCTGTACCGAAGCATGCAGAGGAACGCCTTTCCATCATATCTCGGCTGTTGCAACCGAGAACCAAAGACCAGCGATGCCATCAGCTTTTGGAAGACGTGCTGGGCTTGGGTCCTTGGAAGGAAATTGACTTTTCTGGGTGTTTTTAAAGAGAGTGAAAAGTCTTGCTGCTGATGACTTCTACTGGCACGTCCAGCCGCTCCGATGGGAAGTTCGTCAAATGCAACTTCTTTGAATGAGAAGGATTGCCAGTCGGGAAAATCTCTTCCCAACTGAAGTCAAAAATTACACACCGTAGCTTCAGGAAAAAGGACCTTCTCGAAGCAGTAACTCACCAAAACCACATCAGGACTCACTGGCGGTACTTACAAGGCTGCTAACGCTTCTTGGGAAAGCCTGGAAAACACGCGGAAGCGACGCCCATTTGTCCCGTTTTGGCCACGTCTCTTCTTTGACCTTGACGGCTTTTCGTACGGATGCTAGGATCGCAGTAAGGCTTTTCAAGTACTCCTACAAGATATTTTAAAACCTTACTGACTGAAAAAGCAGAAAGCTTTTCCCAGGAAAACAAAGGCTCTTTCTTCTGAACACCTGAACTCTTCCCAACAGTTTCTTTCCTCTTTTAGTACAAAATTATTTTCACAGTATCATTTCATAGGAAGCGCACAGAAACAGAAGATTACGCTTTCGGGAAGAGAAAAGAAACGGAGGGAAGTCAGCTTTGCGTAGGCACGCTCCAGAACACGCCTTTTTCTATCCGTAGTATTTGTGTTGAAATACTTCACAGAAAAACTACAGAAGGAGAGTTGGCACATTCTTCACCTTAACTTTCAAGTCCCCGCTACGAGTACCTTCGGAAAAACGCAGGCACACATCGTAGACATACCGTGGACTTGCAGACCACTACGGATCCTTTCCGTCCGTCTTGCACTTTCCTGGCAGAAGAAAGGGCGACCACGGCGAAATGGTGGCGGCTGACATTCTGCTGAGAGAGGGAAAAAAAACCTTTAGCATAAAGCTGGGTAGGAATCTAAAGCTTCCTTTTTTGGTGAAGCTTGGTGAAGACTACAACTGAGCAGAGGAAAAAGTGTTTTGCATCATCTTCGGTACAGTTGACGATACAGGCCGCTAGAGCTTGCGCGCTTTTTAGACAACCGTGCCTTTTTTTGACTCACGGGCAGCTTTGGTTTGCGCAGCAAAAAGCGCAGCAAGAAGACGGCACGCCCTCAGACCCAGAGCGCAACCCTCCGGATGGCCACACGCCCCTCGCTGTTTTGAGGAGGAGCCGCCGAGCATCCCTGCGAGCACAGCTGCACGCGCAACATCACTTTCACCTGCGCTGATTTCAGCGGATGCAGTTTCTGAAGCTTTACACTGAAAACCGTATCTTGACGCTTCGCCACAGGAGAAGCGATCCGTAACTAGAACCCCACAAAAACCTTGAAACACCACTTGCAATCCCACAGCAGCGACAGCTTCAGAACTATTTAGACCAGGAACAAGGGAGAAAAATAACACCGCTTCATCGCACGCACGGGAAAGCGGCAGAGAAAAGGGTCAGCATTCGTAGCCCTCACAGAAAACAGGCATTCTCCTTCCCTTCCTAAAGCCCTCTCTTGGGTCTAAATACCGCAGCACTACCGTGGCAGTATCGAGAGCAGGGAACAACAGCCCCGCCGCTGGACGTTTACGTAGCGGCATACATAAACAGAGGGACACGTTTTGCCACGCACAACCCTGAACTTCCTGAAAATTCACGTTTACCAAAAAGAGCCGCTTGGAGCATACTGCCCAGCAGCGTTTGGCAATAAAACTGCCATGTGGTGGACCCACGCAAATCGCTCGGTAACTTGCTATTTGCTTCCCGTTGTTTTTCTTCCTTCGGAAATTCTACTTGCGGCCAAGTTATTCGCTACGGCTTCAAGCATTGACCTTCCTGGGATTACCAGCACATCTACACAGGCAAGTAACTTACCTGCTCTTCTACCATTGTCCAAATTCCAATTACAGTCATGAAAGAGGAGTGAGAGAGAAGAAAAGGAGAGCTCAGGCAGCAAGAGAGCTCTGCAGGCTGCCGCCACTCAGCGTCGCACTCTTCTTTTTAAACCACACACACGCGCCCCCCACCACAAAACAGACCAAAAACCCCGTGACCTTGTACCTTTTTTCTTTCAGAGCTCATCCCTGTCTCAGCACGCCGTCTTGTCAAAGCGTGAAGTGCAGATGATCTGTAGCCCAATGACACTTGCGTGCGATGGATACGTGTTCAGAAGGAGTCCAGATCTGTAAGACAGGTGCCGTTTTGGTGGTTTTAATAATCATCACTCGAGTGCATTGACTGACACGTTTGGAAGGAAACTAACTGCTGTGGTTTAGCCCCAGTCGGCAATTAAGTGCCACCCAGCAGCTGGCTCACCCTCCCGCCCAGGGGATGGGGGAAAGAAGCCAAGGAGCAAAAGTCAGAAAACTCGTGGCCTCAGATAAGAAGAGGTTAATCATTGGAACAAAACAAGAAGAAGAATGAATTATCATGAGAAGGAAAACAACAAGAGAGCAAGAGAGGAACAAAACCCAGGAAAACACAAGGGATGCAAGCCCTCACCACCCGCCGACCGATGCCCAGCCACTCCCCCAGCAGCGATCCCTATCCCCCGGCCAACTCCCCCCAGTCTCCATACTGAGCGTGACGCCAGATGGCACGGAATAGCCCTTTGGCCAGCTTCCATCAACTCTTTTGGCCGTGTCCCCTCCCAGTTTCTCGTGCGCCCGGCAGAGCACGGGAAGCTCAAAACTCCTTGACCAGTGGAAGCATTTCTTAGCAACAACTAGAACATCACTGTGTTATCAACATTATTCTCATCCTAAAATCCAAAACACAGCACTCTACCAGCTACTAGGAAGAAAATTAACTCTATCCCAGACGAAACCAGGACACTCATTCCCTTTTAAACATAGCGTCTCCTTGGGGGAAAAAAAATGTGTTAGAGACAGGAAAAAAAAAAAAAGACAACTCGGGGCTCCCAACCACCACCGAGCAGTGGGGAAATTAACGAAAGTGAAGACAAAGAGCAGCAACGCTGTAATCCTGATCACGGACTTCAGAGACCCTCCAAGTCTACACCTCAAGCCTAGGAATGACTAGTCCTTTTTTGGAAGGACAAACTTTTTTTACATAAAACTCCTAGACTGAAGGCTCCACGGAAGAGAATGCGGATTGACCCACAGCACAGCATGCCATCAACGCTCTAATGAAAAAAAAAAAAATTTAATAAAAATCAAGTTGAAATGTCAGTTTCCATCACATTTCACTCACTCTATTTCTACTGGCGTCTAGGTGCTCCAAAATTAACTCTACTGACACCATAGGTTACTAACAATGTAGTTGTGCATATAAAAAGAAAAGGCTCTTGCCAACTTGCCCGTAAAGTTAGTCTGAACAAACAGAAGAGAAACACTTGACCCTGAAGAAGGTAACAGGCAGCTCTTCATTTATCCGAGATGAAAGTTCATTCTTTTACCCGAAAGGAAAACCTTCGGAACTGCCAAGGGACCAATCCAGGAACGAGGCACGCTCCGTTACCCGCAGGTCTTCATCACCTTTTCTGCACTGGCAGCAGATTTGCCTTTTCTCTGGGTTTCAGGCGGAGCATCTGTAGCGTCCCTGAACTCGCAAAGGTTTCTCCCCGCTCCCCCGGCCCCATACGCGCGATTCCCTGAGCGGCAAGCGGGACCGACCACGCGGGATTTTCTGCACGTGACGCCGAAGGTGACACTGGGAAAAGAGGAGGCAAAAAATGATCCTGTTTGTCACACCCAGCCGACGGGGAAAACACAGGGGAGGGTTCTGCCAGAGGGCCCTGCGGGGCCAGGCCGTGCACCCCGGCAGCTCCAACCGACCGGCCCCTCTCCCCTTTGCCAGGTACCGGGAGACACCGCGGCCTCCCGCTGCCGCCTCGCCCGCGCCGCCTCGCAGCGGGGCTGCCCCAGGAGAGCCGGGGCACCCCCACCTCGCTCCCACCCCCAGGAACGGGACCGGGAGACGCCCTCCATGCAGGGAGGGGCGCAGGGCGTGGATTTAATCCCCGAGGGAAGAGGCCAGGCTCCCCGCTGGCAGAAGGACCGCTCGCCTCCCTGCTGCTCAGAGACGCTTGCTGGGGACAGCCCGGCCTGCGCCCGGCCGCTCTGCAGCCCCGCTGGGAGCGCAGTCCGGCCGACGGATGCTCCAGCGAATAGACGCTCCGGCTCACGGCCGCCCCCGCTCAGCTAACGTTGCCTCTGGCTAATGCACGCTCCAGACAGCGGACACCCCATCTCCTTCCAGCTCCTCCTCGCTACAGCTCTGGCTAACCGAAGCTCCGGCTCCGCACCGAAGCTCCGCTGGATTTCAGCTCCTTCTCCTTACGAGCTCCAGCTATTTGCCACAGTCTGGGCTTTGGACAAGCTCGGAAAGCGGTCGCTGTCAGAACTTGAATATGACTATTAAACATCACAGCTGGACGCTGTGGAAATACCGATTCATCAGTTTGTACGATTAAGTACTTAAGAACTATTCTCAGCAGCGTACAAAGAAGAGCTGGGCTCCAAGAGGGCGTGCGGGGTCTGAAAAGCACCCTTCCCCCCCCAGAGGCCACCTCAGACCGAGAGGCTGGCCCGGGGCACGCCGGCCTCCCGAACTCTGGGCTCCGACGCGACCAGAGCCCCACCCTCCAGGGAGGGTCCGTGCACCCTGCCCACCCTCTGCTTTCCCCCGCAGCCCCCAACGCCCTCCCCCCGCCCTGCGCAAACAGCCAAACTGGCTTCTGCTTTGGGCCCCCAAACCAGCTCCCATTTCTGAGCCCACAAACCCACCTGCTCAGCCTGTTCTCGAGTCCCACAAATGCAGCACTTCACCTCTGCTCCTCAGCCCAAAACGTACCGCTCGGTCCCCTCTGGCAGGTCCTGAAAACGCACGACTCAAGCTGTTTCTCAGCCCCAAAGTCAGCCACCTCAGCCTCTTTTCAAGCCCCGAGAACACAAGACCCGCTCTCCATTTTCAGGCCCCAAACCAGCTCACCCTCTCTGCTTTCCGACCCCTTTGCGGTCCCCATGCGTGATGCTGCGGGGTGGGGGGAGCGGAGCCACCCCACAGCCCTGCACCCCCAGGGCCACACGTGCACTTTTTGGGAGCGCTTGGGCACTGCGGAGGGCCCGGCCCCACACCTCTGCAGGGCCGCACCAGCACAGGCAGGGCATCGCTTTATTACGGCTGCTTCCGGCTTGCTTTCTCCGGCACTGGTTGGGGGTGCCGGGCCCGCACCCCAAACCCCCGCAGCCCCAAGCACCCCTGCGGGGAGCCGGGCCCAGCCGCCTCCAGGAACCCCCGCCCGCCGCAGCCGCGGCCCTTCCCCGCCACTCCGGCCACCGGCACCCGCCCGGCGCCGCAGGAGCCCCCCGGGCCGCCGCTGCCCGACCTGCGCCGGGAGCGGCAGAGGCTGCCCAGCTCCACAAGCAGAACCTGAGAGCCAGATGGGGCTGCCCCTACTCCCCCCGGCTCGCACACGGGTTCGGCCCCAAAACGCCCCGACGGACCCCAGGAGAGCGCTCGGCCCGGGGCTGCTTTCCCGGACAGTCCCAAGAGAACAGAGCCTGCACCCGCCCCTATTTCATACAGGGATGGGGAGCAGGACAGAGGACTGGAAAGAGAAAAGGAAGACAAGGGAGAAGACTGAGGTGCCGCCAGAGAATGAAAGGCCGAAAGAAAAGGTCAGAGACGTAGAGGAAATCAAACACAACAGGGACGAGAAGCCCTGCAGAGAGATGGAGCAAGAAAAGGCAGGGTCAGCGAGCAGGACAGAGGGGTAGAGAGGTGGGGGGGAAAGGAGAGGAAGAAGAACAGAGGAACGTGACGGCGACAGGGCGCAGGACATACAGACAGAGAGAGAAAAACCACAGGGAACAGGACAAAGGGACTGGGAAAGCAAGAAAGGGTCAGATTTGTACAAAGAGACCAAGAAGGAAAAAGGGGAAAAAAAGCAAGCCATGGGCTAGAGGACAGAGGCAGAGGAAAAAAGGGCCAGGGAGCAGGACAGAGAAGGAGAGAAAGGAAAAAGCGGAGACAGGGAAGAGGGTCAGGGAGAGGAAGCAAAGGGCAGGGAGCAGGAGAGAGGTGGAGAAAGAAGCGCTGGGGCAGAAGGATAGAAAGAGAACAAAGACAGGAAGAAGGATGGCGGACGATAGAGAGAGGGGAAAAGAAGGACGAGGAGCAGGACACAGATTGTCAGACAGGGACAGGGAGCAAGACCACGCGCTGGCTGACGCATACAGACCCTGCGGTGCACGCTGGCGGCCTGGCCTGCCGCGGACTACGAGGAGGGATCCTTCCTCACCCGGAGAGGCAGGCTCTCTCTTGCCTGCAGCGGGAGGCAGCCGCCAGACGGCCTTCCATTTCTTCTTCTTTACCCTTCTCTGGCTTCTTTCTCCAGCTTCAGCCGCGGCAGCTCCTGTCCACAGCCAGCAAGCGCTCCGCCCGTCCCTTTTCGCCCCCACGCCGCGAGGAGAGCCAGGCCAGGCACAGACAATCCACGCAAGCCTGAGGCGGGTGCCGTCACCGGCAGCCCCAGGGGAGGAAGGGACGACCGTGTCCTCAGCGCAGCCTCTGGGAGAGGGAAAGAAGAAGCAGACACCGTTATTACCGCAGATCGCCCCCGGCTGAAGCCTCTCCTTCCGCAGGGGCTTCTCGAGACGCGCGGGAGGCCAGCTTGCCACCGGCACGACGGGGCTTGGGAGCGACCTGGGGCTACGGGACAGGCTTCAGGGGAGGGGCTGGAGCTGGGGGCAGCTGCGCGTGGGGGGGCAAGCGGGGCCGGGGAGGCTCAGGGGGAGCTCTGGGAGCGGGGAGCCGCCCGGCGTCTGCGCCTGGGGGGGTGTCCGCCTTCTTCCCCTCTCCCCTTCTCTCAGCTCTCGGGCAACTCCCTGGGGCTGCCCTGACCCAGCTCGCCTCCGGCACACCGGCAGCCTGCCGCAGCGGGCAGCTTCAGGCTTCCCGTCCCGCAGCCAGCGGGCAGAACACACCCCCGCGCCCGCCAAAGGGGCTCGCTCGCCTTACCGCTGCCCCAGGACACCCGCCGCCGCCGAGACCCGCGCCCAGCGCGCCGCCATGCCGCTCCCGGGCACCGCGCATGCGCCGGCCGCCGACGGCGCGCCGGAGGGGCCAGGGCTGGCGCCCGAACGCCGGGCGGCGGCACCGCGCTGCGGCCGTGCCGCCGCGGCAGCGGCGGAGGCGGCAGCGCCGCTGCGCTCCTGTGCGGTGTCGGCGCTGCAGTACCGCGCCGCGGCACCGGCAGCAGCGAGCACCCGGCGGGCGGCGCGGACCCAGGGGCGGCACCGGCGCTGCAGTTCCGCGCCGAGCGCCCGCCGGCAGCGTGCACGCGGGGCGGCGGCAGCGGCGGCGTTTCCTTACCGGGAGGCAGCAACGAGCGCGGCGGCGGCGGCGCTTCGCAGGCACCGCGGCACCGCCTTGCCGTTACCGGCGGACGGCAGCCGCGGTGAGCACGGCGGCACCCCACCGCACATGCGCGGTGCCGGACCTGCAGTACCGCGTTTCCTCCGCCAGAGGGCAGCAGTGAGCGCGGGCGCCGCCGCGCGCCCCCCCCCCCCTCCGCCCCCCGGCGCGCCACGTGCCCGAGGCCGTTCCCCGCCGGCAGACGGCTGCCGGCCCCGGCAGGTACCCGGAGGCCAGCATTGGGGCGAGGACGCACCCCGGCGTGCTGCACACACCAGCGGGGCTGGCTGGAACCTCCCTGCCGAAAGACTACATCTCCCGGCATGCCCTGCCAACAACGTGCCCGACCACAAGCTGGCTACCCCAGGACTACAGCTCCCAGCATGCTGCGGGCTGCTGCCTTCTGTGCCATTTAACCCTATGGGGACACCGTCCCGTGCGCCCTCCTCCCCTCACCAGCACCCGCGGGACCCCGCCGCGCCTGCGGAGGCCGGCTCGCAGGGCCGGGATTCCCAGCACCACCACCGGCTCCGCTTCGGGTCCGATGCTTCCCCAGCTGTCCCGCACCCCTCCGCACGACCTGGAAACCCCCCACACACAGACACGCACCGAGGGGGGGGGGGGCTTTGTGTAGGGACCACCCTTTTGCAGGGCCCCGACCCGACCCAGCTGCTTCCCCAGCACTACCCCTACCCCCCTGTGAGCCCCAGCGCTCAGGCAGCCCCGCGTGTCCCTGTGCGGCCTCCCCCCTGTCCCGGTGCATCAGCTTTCCCCCATCCCCTCGGCTTCTGGGCCACCCGCGACCCCGGCGCCGCACCCTCCGCTCCTTGGCCCTAGTGCGGGTCTTCCTGGACCCGGTCGCTGTTGCCCCAGCCTCACCTCCCCCTTTGTGTCACCTTCCCCGGGATGTTCCCGGTTGCAGGGACCCCCCCCCCCGGCCCCATTCACCTGTTCTGTGCTTGCAGCCTCAGTCCCGGTCCCAGCATGTATTGCTCAGCTCTGGCGTTGTTGTCCTGGACCTACCCTGATGGGGTGATGTGAACACCACACTCATGGCAGTAGCCCAGCTCAGCAGCCCCCGGCCCACAGCTGCAGCCCGTGGGGACACGGGCACCATAGCCATCAGCCCTGCTGGCCACTCCAGAGGCTTGTCAGCCCCAGGCCCTGGGCCCAGAGCTGCATCCCACCGAGAACACAGGCTATTGCCCTCGGCCCCACTGGGGACAGCTGTGGTCGCTGGGACAGCAGAGGGGTGCCCCAGCTCCTGAGGGCAGCTTGCCAAAAGCCAAAGGGAGAGTCCTGGGCTGCAGAGGAAGAGAAAAGGGGACGAGAACAAAGGGAGAGCCCTGGAGCGCAATGCTGGGGTGGGAGGAAGCCATCAGCAGGTGACAAGGAAAACATAGGACTCTGGGGGCACAGGAAGGTGGGGGGGGAGGGGGCCTGGGCCCCACAGAGAGGAAAACAGTTGACCCTAGAGCACACCAAAAAAGCACTGGCAAAACTCTGCGATGGGAGGAAAGCTAAACAGGAAGCATTGCGGCACGCTGTATGACAAACACAGGGCCTTGGGACACACAGAAGGACTCGGGGGGAGCCTAAAATATGAATTCAGGAGTTCAGAGGGCTCCAGGGCACGGCCGAATACAAACTGGTGCACACCAAAAGGGCTGCGCAGCATGCCACGGGGCTCAGTGTCGCTGTTTGCTTAGGGACATGGTGTAGTGGTGGTCTTGGTAGTGTCAGGCTTACGGTTGGACTCGATGATCTTAAAGGTCTTTTCCAACCTATACGATTCTGTGATTCTGTGATGGGAAGCGGCCTGCAGCCACCACCAGACCCTATGGAAACTCCCTCTCTCAGCACCGTTTGTGCTGGCCCCAGACCTTCGCCCGTACCTTGGGTACCGTAGGGGGTTGCCCCCTCAGCGACCTCGTTGGGAATGAAGAGCTCACAACCCGTATTCCTTCAGATCCTCCTCTCTGTCCCCTCTGTCCACGCTTGCCCCAGACCAAACAGCCCGGACCAGCCCTTGCCATGCTCCGGCCTCACTCGCCCCTCACCTGCCCAACACACAGGGCTCTCCCCCCACTAACTGGCACCGCCTCAGCCGAGGGACCCTGTGCCCAAAGCCTGCTTCCAGGCGGGCTTGCGCGCCTGCCTCCCCGCAGCTCCAGCGTGTCTGCGTCTGCAAGAGCAAGGGCGTGCACGGGCCCAGAAGGAGGAGCAATCTTGGCTTCCCTAACCGTATTTTACTACTGTTTGTGCGCTATTCCCACCCAGACCTTCGTATGCGCATACCTAACCCAAAAATCTCTTCGCCCTTAGCACCTTCAGTCACTCGCAGCGCTGAGGATCTTCCCCTCTCTCAAAACTTACTTGCTCTTTCCTGTCTCCTTGTCGCACCTCCTCGGCCCTTTCTGTACGTTCTTCCTTCAAACAACACGCCTGAAATCAACAAAATGGGTCAAGCAGCTGTCTTCAAGTCGATGCCTCTGATAGGATTATCCTACAAACCAATCCAACTCCTAAGGTCATTGGACAATTCTAGTTTTAGAGCATTTTCCCAAAGCTTTTAAGTGCGGTTCCCTGCTAGGTTATGTGATAAAAAGCTTGTCTCCATAAACTCCAAGTCACACAGAGGCGCTGTGCCAGGTAAGGCACCCCAGCGACCCAGCCAGAGAAACGGATTCCCTGCCCTGGCTCCTCCCAGAGCTGTCCCGGCAGAGCCGCCAGCCCCACGGTACGGGGTGACACTCGTCACGACGAGTAGACGGGAGCGGCTTTCCGGATCACCATACAGACTGAGAAAGGTTGCCGACTAAGGCTGTGGGACGCACGTGGGGACCGCACAGGATGTACTATGGTCTGTTTACTGGAGGAACCAAAGGTGGGGAAGGGGAGGTAGCAGAGGAGTTCGGGGAGGAACAAGCATCGGAAAAGAGAGGGACAAGGGGATAAAAAGGGCTGGTGGCACGCAAATAGGTTGCTGGTCAGTAGGATTGTCTGGCCATGCCCTGTGCCTGATCAGCAGAGTCTCCTGTCTTCTCATTAACTCCATCCCTAGGTATTTTTGTGAGGGAAAGGTTCTCTGGTTTCGTGTGCGTGCGTGTGTGAGGGCCGAGGCCGAGCGGCCGAGGTGCAGGGCCGAGCTGTGGGGCCTAGGCTGAGTCGTGGGACCTAGGCCGAGCGGCGGCCTCGTCCCTGGAGCTCGGCAGGCATCCTAGATGGCATAGAAAAGAACAAGAACACTCTTTTTTGGGAACAGAGATCTTAGGAGAGGCGCGATGGCAACAAAGCGAGTCCAAAGGGGGCTTACGGAGCTAAAAGCGTGCTGCTCGGGAGGCAGCGTGACAGTAGCAGAGGGCTTCTGAGAGGGACAGACACAAGAAGGCTCGAGGGCGTGGTGAAGAAGTCCAGAGGGGATTTGAACAGACTACGGATGTCCTCAGGGGACCAGGGACTGAACAGAGGTGTCCTAGCTAGCAGAGAGGACAACATGAGTGCTCTGGAGATGAAAGATGTCAGCGGGAATGGTTCTCGGGAGCAAGAAGGGTGCAAATTGCGCTACAGAGCCACAGAGGGCTGCGGGGCACGAGGACGGCCTCAGGAGGCACAGTGACGGCACAAGGCGGCTGCTGAGAGAGAGAGAGAGAGAGACAGACAGACAGACAGACAGACAGAAGGCAGCTCTGGCAGGCAATGCAAAACTCAAGAGGGTGTCCCAGCGATGTCCTCAGGGGATGAGCGACCGAACGGAGACGTCCTAGACAGCAGTGAATAAGGTAAGGGAGCTGTGGGGCACAACGACAGCCTGAGGAGGGGTTCTGTCCGAATAAGAGAGAGACACAAAGAGGGCTGCAGAGCTGGAAGGGTGCCGTGGGGCACGAGGACAGTCTCGGGCGGCGTCATGACAGGAACGAGGGGGCTCCGGGGGTCGGGGGAAACGTGGACAAAGAGACAAACAAAGGATTGCTGACACAATGAGGTCCTCGGGAGGGGATCTGAATGGAGTAGAGATGTCCTCAGGGGACCGGGGACCGAACAGAGGCATCCGACATGGCGGAGGGAAGGCAAGAGTGCTCTGAGGGAAAACGGAAGCCTGAGGAAGCGTTGTCTCTGAAGAAGAAAGATACAAAGCCCGCTGCAGAACTAAAGGATGGCCATGGACCACAAGGGCGCTGGCAGGAAGCGTCGCGACAGAAACAGAGGGGTGCCGAGATGGCCAGAGAGACAGAAGGCGGCTTGAGGGCACAAAGGCACTGGGGAGGGGATCTGAACAGAGTACGGAGGTGACGAGGGAGACGCCGACCCACTGGAGGCAAGCGAGATGGAGGAGAGGACAAAGAGACTGCTCTGAGGAAGAGGGAGGAGATGTTCTTACAAAGCCAGAGGGGTACAAGTTACGCTTCAGAAATAACAGCATGCCGAGGAGACCCTCTAACGCCTCAGGATGAACGGAGAGAAGAGAAAAAAAAATAAAAGACAGAAAGAAAATTTAAGCAGCAACAGGGTATGTGACAAGACAGAGAGAACTAAAAACACAGGGACAGACAGCTCGATAAAAGTCAATACAGAAAGAACACTGAAAAAGCAAAAGGGTACAAGGCAGAGGAGAAAAAATTTAAAAATAGGAAGAGCAAACTAGATAAAAGCAGGCATAGAGAAAAACTGAAAAACAAAGGCCTTCAAGGAAGAAAACAATAAAATAGAGGGACAGCAAACTAAATAAACAAAGGCACAGAAACAACATTTAAAAAGCGACAGGGTGTCGTGGTTTAGCCCCAGCCGGCAGCTAAGCACCACGCAACCGCTCGCTCACTCCCCCCCCCGGTGGGATGGGGGAGAGAATTGGAAGAGCACAAGAAAACTGGTGGGTTGAGATAAGAACAGTTTAATAATCGGAACAAAATAGTAGGAATAATAATAATGAATTGTAATGAGGAGGAAAACCACAAGAGAGAGCGAGAGGAACAAAACCCAAGGGAGGGAAAATAAAAGAAAGATACAACCGCTCACCACCCGCCGACCGACGCCCAGCCAGTCCCCGAGCAGCGACCGCTACCCCCCGGCCAACTCCCCCCAGTTTCTATACCGGGCACGACATCCTATGGTATGGAATAGCCCTTTGGTCAGTTTGGATCCACTCTCCTGGCTGTGCCCCTCCCATTTCTTGTGCACCTGCCAGAGCATGGGAAGCTGAAAAAGTCCTTGACTGGTGTAAACACCGCTTAGCAACAGCCAAAACATCAGCGTGTTATCAATCTTATTCTCATCCTAAAATCCAAAACACAGCACTATAGCAGCTACCTGGAAGAAAATTAACTCTATCCCAGCCAAAACCAGGACACAGGCTATGGCACAGGCTAGCATGAAACAGAAAATAAAGACAGTGAACTGGATACAAGGAGATAGAGAAAACATTGCAAAAGCAACGTGACACAGGAAAGCCTGGAAATAATAAAAAAATAGGGTTAGACATCTGGGTAAAAGTAGGCAGAAAAAAATTTTACAGGTCACAATATACAGCACAGATAGGGAAAAAATAAACAAGAGACAGAAAAAATACATACAAGTGAACATAGAAACAAAAATTCAAAAGCTTTTTCAATTCAAAAGACATTAAGAGAGGAAAAAAAAATAGCAAAAAACCCAAGTAGATGGAGACATAAAAAGAAAAATTTAAAGGCAACTGGGCACAGCACAGACTAGAACAAATTAAAAAATGAGGACAGCAAACCGGATAAAGACAGACGAGGAAAGACAATTTAAAAGCAACGGGGTACAGGACAGACAGGAAACAATTAAACAGGGAGAGACATCTTGACTAAAGTAGACACAGAATGAAAATTTTAAAAGCAACAGGATACAGGAAAAAATTAAAAAAAAAAAAAAAAAAAAAGAGAGACAGAAAACAAGATAAGAGTACACCTAGAAACAAAATTTCAAAAAGAGAAGAATTATGAGAGTAAAAAAAAAGAAAAATAGGGACAGTTTACTAGGAAAAAGTAGACAGGGTGCAGAGCAGAGGGAGCCACTGGAAAGAGAGACAGGCCACTGCACAGAGGGAGACCTCGAAATGCCATTTTCCCCAGCAATGCGGAAGAAGGCAGTGCGGGAAGAGTGAAATAATAGCAGGTGGGGAGCTGGAAAGGGAGGGGCATAGAAAGGAAACGTAGAAGGTGACGGTGTGGAGGGCAGCGCTAGCAGAAGGGCAAAAAGCTTTGGGGAGCCAAACAGCCTGAAAGGGAGACAGAGGCAGGTACAGGCAAGGAGGCAGGCAGAGGTCTGGAGAAGCACGGCAGAGAGGGGCCCGGACGCACGCGAGGGATGCGCGACTCACCGCAGCTCCTGCCACCGCCGGGAGACCTTCAGCGCCCGGGGCTTCTCTCTCGGCCCCTGCCCCTTCCTCCTCCACAGTGCCGGCTGCCTCGCCCGCCCAGGTGCCCCGATGCTCCTCTCCCAAGAGGCTTCCCAGAGACACGGCGGCTCACGTGTGCGGCCCATGGGGGCACCGAGCTCCTGGCACCACGTGCCGGTGGTGCGCTCTGCCGGGGACGGCTGGGAGGGATCCTTCCCGGCTGCGGGGACCGGCTGCTCCTTGCTGGAGGCAGCTGCCTGGGGAAGCCCCTTCCTTTCACTCCTCAGCCAGCTCCCGCAGGCAGGCATGCCTAGGCAGCCCCCTCCCCACGTAGAGCCCCTCGGCACAGCAGGGCCAGCCCCCTCCTCAGCCCTTTTTAAACCCTTGGCCCAGCCCCAGCCCGTTCTAAACCCTGGGCCCAGCCCCATCCTCACCTCATGGGTCCCACCTGTGCTGCCCCGGGCCACAGCTGGAGCCCATCGGGAACAGGGGGCCCATTACCCCAACCCTCACAAGCCAGACACAGCCAGCAACCTGGCACCGGCACGGGCAGACACCACCACCAAGCTGGCACCGCTGTGGGCAGATGCTGCCTCCAAGCTGGCGCCGGCCTGGCAGACTTTATTTTACGGCCCAAAGCCAAGGTTGGCCTCTAAACAAGAAAACATGTGAAAGCACCCTTACAGGATGCCGGTCCGGTGGTGTCCATGATAGCTCTCACAGCCTCCCACGTAATAGACAGCTCCCCTGTCCGGGACCATGTTTGGCATGTCCCAGGCCCTCCCCGCACCCATGCTGAAAATCAAACAGAACAATTAAGGACTCTGCTTCATCGCCTCAGCCTCCCAAAGAAGCTTCCTTCCTCTGCTGACGGTCGACGCGGATATCCTCGTGCTGTTCCTTGAATGCGGGCTGGCCTTGGGTGCCTGTGCTGCCAAAGGAAGAGAAAATGATCATGCTCTTGTAACGTGCTCCATCATCCTCTTGTTCTTCAAGAAATCAAAAGAAAGCTACCATCCCCATTGCTACATGACAGAAGTTTGTGCAGGAGACGGCTGAGCCCATCCCCAGAAATGGAAAACTCTGCTATGACCCTGCTTTGCCTTTTGGCGACAGCGCCCGCCATCGGTGTGCCCCAAACAGGCGAGGTCCCGTTCGGGCTGGCGTCCGCCACAAACAGGCGACGTCCCCTGCGGGCTGAACAGAGTCAACTGAACAGAGTCTTCAGAAGAACTTAGTTGTGCATTCAGTTTACAAGTAAATCCCACCCAAGCAATGCTAGGGGGCATGCTGGCATAGAAAGGAATTCATGAGTTCATTTAGTATTTCCAGTGGAACATTCCATAGCTTGTAAAAACAGCCTTCAAGTCTTTTTCCCTGTTGCACCAACAACGCTTATTTTAGTTCTGCTTAAGGGGTCCCCTACAACTACTTACTACAGCATGTGTGGCTCCACTATCAATTAAAAAAATCTAGTCTTTCATTCCCCAGCTTGACTGGAACCAGAGGATCGTCTGGGGAAACTTTCATAGACTCCTCCGGCCCCCTTCGGTCCAACCCAATCTCCGTCATGACTCCAACCCCTTCTTCTGTCTCTCTTTCCCGAGATGACTCAGACGGGGCGGACAATCTTTTTTCCAACGGCCCTCTCGCTTACGATTTGCACGCCGATTCATTCCCAGGGGAATGTCATAACCGTTTCTACTCTTATTGCTACGGCCCCTTTCTCGCCCACAAAATTCACCTCGTGTATTTTCTCTCCCTTTTTCTCGGTCTTCTGTCAAGGCAGCCAACAAAGAAGCTTGCGGCGTTACTCGTCCCCGCTTCTCCTTCTCTTCTGTTTCCTCCCCACTATTACGTACCTTATACGCGACTGACAAGAACCGCGAGATTGTCATGCCATCCTCGCCCTCTACCTTTTGTCATCTCTTTCTTATACCTGCTGCCGCTTGACCAATAAACGGCGTGTTCAATAACTTTGAATTGCTATCATCTTCCGGATCGAGATCCGATTAGATAAATTCTTAGGCTTTTGCACTCCATGTTGAATCCCATACCCAATTAACTTTGGATATTCCTTTACCCTCTGTAATCCCTCACACTTGTGTTTGGATCCCACTCCGGATCCTCCTTTGGGGGGTACGTAATGGTATTAGGCACCCCCCCACGCACACACACATTGTTGGACCAGTCCCTCTCTAGCCTTCTCTAAAATTGTTCTCCTCTCCTCAGGGGTAAACAAATATTCTAGGAGAGCCTGTACATCTCCCCAGTTAGGATTATGAGTCGTGATTAACAGTACTATACATTCCCTCTGGATTGTTTCGATAGGATCTGACTGCCCGTTGCCAGTTTAACAAATCAGAGGCGGTAAAAGGTACGTGTACGGATACCGCTCTTCCTTCAGGCCCTAGAGCCTGGCTGAGGGGAGCTTGAACTATCGGTTTCTGTCCCCTTGTTCTTTTAGAGACAGCACTCACAACTCCATTATCGCTTGAGCTATCAGATTCTGGCTGTTTTGGAGGAGCTACCAACAGCTGAATATCCTCTTCCGAATTTTCCCATTCGATAAAAGAGAAAAAGGGAAAACCTCGTTGTAACGCATATATTCCAACCTGATGTTTAGAATCCACTAAACCACCTTTCTTCCTAATATCCCAATCGCATCTTAACGGAAAAACCATATCCACGTAAGGCATTGCATCCCAGTTTTCCGTTCTCCGACAAAACAACATTCGTTCTGATATAGCGTTATATTTCAAGGATCCATCCTCAGGCCATTTTTCACCATCTTCCAATCGAGATCGTGGCCACCGTTGATTACAATATCGTTTTAGCCCATTCTTAGTCGTGGGATCTCCCCCAAATTTATTGCAATGCTTCAGGATGCATCCTAGAGGAGAGCAAAGGGGTGCCTCCTGGGAAGCAGCAGCGCCCACATCGGTACCGAAAAACCCAGCATTTCTACACAAACCAGAACGAGGGACGTCTCCCTCTGTTGAACAGGACGGCGTGTAGAAACAAACAGAACTACGCTACTGCCACCTATCTTTCCTGCTGCGTCTTATGCAGAGCCCAGAACAGAACAGAGGGTGCCTGCTTCCCGAGAGGTCTTGCCCCTACCCCCCTTTTCTCCTATCCCCCAAAAATACCTCTTTTCACTAGCATTGCACCGTTGTGTCGCATACCGCCCGACTGCAGGAGAGGAGCTGAAGGAGTCCCCGGTCGACAGGTCGGTGCGCGCCGGAGTCCGCTCAGACCTCTTCTCCCCGTCGGATGCGGCAAGACGAACCGGGCGAGGCTGTCGGCTCGGTCCCATCTGGGGTGCCAAAACCGTTATCCCACAAGCGTGAGGTCGCTTGCCCGGTGTGCGAGATGCCAATATACACACAGGGCAGAGGTATGTTTATTTCATGTCTGCGCAGAGATGGGCGCTAGGCGGTAGCTCCGCAAAGCTAGCACAGAGTTCGGTCATACAAGTACAGTATTTATACGGTCTAGCTATGCATATGCATAAGTAATCACACAAAGCAGTTTTCTATCGGTCTACATTTCTCTTATGTCAACTTAAAGCTACAGCGCTACTTTAACGTGCTGCGCACACTGAGCGGTGAGGGCTCTCTGCTCGGGCCGGGGTCTCCAGCTCGAGGGGTGTGACTTTTAGGATGATAACGAGGATAGTTTGCGGGAGGGTGCTTCTTATCACGCTCCTACTAGTTGTTTCGGATGGTTCCCAAACCATTTTAATTAGCTTACCTATTTCTTCAGGATGTGCTTCTCTCCCAAGGACAGTAATTCTCGTTTAGACGTTCCGCTTTCCAGCCTGCATCCTCCTTATCGGCTTTACCTAAGCCCTGGCCTTCCACCAGCTCCCGGTAGACGACACCGTTAGACTACAACACGACCGTTCTTTGACGCCCGTCAGTGGGATCGGAATTAGGAACAGAAAGAACAGGACAAGCTAAACACCCACACGAGCCTCACATCCCTAAGAAATGACTAAAAACCCCAAACGACCCCCATTTTAGATTGCATTGCCTTAGGGACCGCCTCCTTCAAGTGCCCGGGCGGAGCGGTGGAATCAGTCACAGAATTCACTTGCCCGCCAGGAGACAGCCCTTGTCCTCGCAAGGCAAATTTTTCAAAACAGCGTGCTATTTTCCCATTTTATCAACTACAGCGGGCTTGCCCTACCAGCACGAGTTGAGGACGTTTTCCTGTGGGTTCATTTGACACTCCATTAAGTTTTTAGCAGGCGCAAGCGACCAAGCGCGAGATAGAAAGTAAGCCAAGATACCGGCTGCCGTACAAAATTTCTTCAAGATTGCGCCTGCGGGAATCGCACAAAGCCCACGACGACTGAACAGGTATGTCGGAGGCCCCCCGGCAAACAGCGCCGACGTTTCGTGAAGCTCTTTTCCTGTCAAGAAAAGGGCCTTTTAGATGGTATCTCTGTTGGAATTCAGGCTGCTTCCTACTCATTCTGGCAAGTTCGCTTTCACAGCAACCCTGAGATCTTCAACCACCAAGCAACATTTGTAATTCTTGCTCTCTGCCTACGGGGAATTTCAGCGAATCAGAACACTACTTCAAGCAAAATTCCGGGTCTGTTTCACGCAAATCAAATATCTAAGCCGTGGACAGGTGTCTGTAGAAAGACGACGACTTTAAAAGATAAAGGGAAGTAGAGTACTCACTTTTCTGAAATGTCTTCCAGTCGTTCCATCGATTTAGCAGCCCGACCCAGCCGTCGAAATTCCGGAGCAACAGAGAGAGCGGTCGCACGTCCACGCCGTTCTCCCTAGCCACAGAGCCTTCCGCTTTGCCCATTCCCGCCGACAGCCAGAGCATCGGCGCCGTAGCACCTTCGGAATAACGCACCTCCCACAGCTACGCACCTTTACAAAAGAACCGAGCAGCGTGTAAACAAACATTGCAACGGTTGCGGTAAGGGCTCAAACAGGGATGCCGATGTTATCACTCTGAGATTCAACAGCCACTAAAAATGTCATTTTGCTCCAGTATTACAGGAGTTCATTGGCTAGCGTCAAAAAAATTTTGTTGAAAATTCATTGTTTGAAGCATGACTTCCAAATGCAAATGTTAAGCAATTCTCGTGAGTCTTTAACTGAGCGGCATTCAGGATCTGACTAAAACAATGGCGGAACGGAGGGCTAGAAGCCCAAAACTAACTCACCATCCTGGCAACTATGGGAGACTTTTGGTGACTGTGGGGGAACTGAGCTTGGGAAGCTTTGCCCAGTCTGGCAATAGAAAGCTAAGGCCCTGCAAACACGGTACGTTTAACCAAAAAAAAAAAGGGGGGGGGGGGGATATGTTGTTTTGTAGTTCCTCTGCTTTCTACACAGAACCAAAGCAGTTTTAGTTCAGTAACGAATGTTCACACTTCCACACGGCACTCTTACAAACATGGGTCACTGCTAATAAGCAACGGATGTAGTGGGTACAGAGAAACCTCCTGTCCAGCAAATGCTTTAAGCTTTTCTACGTTCAAGACTTTACTTCCCAGGTGCCTGCAAAGACCCTTACTCTGCCCTGCCCCACCCAACCCGTTCTATTTGGAACGATTGCTGAAAAACACGACCATTCCACAGCAAGTAAGCAACTGACATCCCGACCCAGAGCTTTCCCTTACAGGACAATGCCAAAGCCAAGCCCAGAATTTTTACTTGCCGATGACCGGCAGCGTGCGAGAGCAGAGCCGGACGCGAGGACTTCCCTCCGGGACGGCAGATCCGCTGGTGCGCGCACACGCATGCGCGGTGCCGGGCTGCAGTTCCGGCTTCCGACCCTCCCGACGACCAAACGTCAGTACCTCAGGGGGGGAGCCGCGCATGCGCGGTGGCGCAATTTTGTTGGTGCTCGCTGCTGTCGCCCGGTGGACAAAACGCAGTACTGCAGCTAGGGAGTCGCGCGCGTGCGCACTGGCACAATTTTTTTTTTGTGCTCGCTGCTGCCGCCGGGTGGACACAGGTCAGTACTGCAGCTGGGGAGCCGCGCATGCGCAGTGGAGGACTTTCGAGTGCTCGCTGCTGCCGCCGTGTGGGCAAAGGCCGGTACTGCAGCTGGGGAGCCGCGCATGCGCGGTGGTGCATTGTCCCGAGCTCGCCGCTGCCACCGTGTGAACAAAAGTCGGTACTGCAGCTAGGGAGTCGCGCACGCGCAGTGGTGCACTGTCAAGTGCTCGGTGCTGCAGGCCTGTGGGCAAAAGTCGGTACTGCAGCTGGGGAGCCACGCACGCGCAGTGGTGCAATTGTTTTCGTGTTCGCTGCTGCCTCCGTGTGGGCAAAGGTCGGTACTGCAGCTTGGGAGCCCCGCATGCGCGGTGGTGCACTTTCCCCCAGCCCGCTGCTGCCGCCCGATGGACAAAAATCAGTAAGGCAGCCAGTGAGCCGCGCATGCGCAGTGGCGCATTTTCCCGAGCTCGCTGCTGCCGCCGTGTGGACAAAAGTCGGTACTGCAGCTGGGGAGGCGCGCATGCGCAGTGACGGACTTTCGAGTGCTCTCTGCTGCCGCCGTGTGGACAAGATGCAGTAGTGCAGCTGGGGAGCCGCGCATGCGCCGTGGCGCATTTTCCCCCCAGCTCGCTGCTGCCGCCCGCTGGACAAAAGTCGGTACTGCAGCCAGGGAGTCGCGCATGCGCGCTGGCGCAATTTTTTTTCCGTGCTCGCTGCTGCTGCCATGTGGACAGAGATCGGTACTGCAGGTGGGGAGCCGCGCATGCGCAGCGGCGGACTTTCGAGTGCTCGCTGCTGCCGCCCGGTGGACAAAACGCAGTACTGCAGCTAGGGAGTCGCGCGTGCGCACTGGCACAATTTTTTTTTTGTGCTCGCTGCTGCCGCCGGGTGGACACAGGGTCGGTACTGTAGCTGGGGAGCCGCGCATGCGCGTTGGTGCATTTTTCCGGGCTCGCTGCTGCCGCCGTGTGGACAATAATCGGTACTGCAGCTGGGGAGCCGCGCATGCGCAGTGACGGACTGTCGAGTGCTCTCTGCTGCCGCCCGGTGGACAAAGTTCGGTACTGCAGCTGGGGAGCCGCGCATGCGCGGTGGTGCATTTTCCCGAGCTCGCTGCTGCCGCCGTGTGGACAAAAGACCGTACTGCAGCTAGGGAGTTGCGCATGCGCGGTAGCGCATTTTTTCCCGAGCTCGCTGCTGCCGCCGTGCGGACAGAGGGCGGTACTGCAGCTAGGAGTCGCGCATGCGCGGTGGCGCTTTTTTATGCTCGCCCCTGTCGCCCGGTGGACAAAAGTCGGTACTGCGGGTGGGGAGCCGCGCTTGCGCAGTGGCGCATTTTAAAGTGCTCGCTGCTGTCGCTCAGGGGAACAGGGTCGGTACTGCAGATGCGGATCTGCGCATGCGCGGTGGGTCTTTTGGGCTCGCTGCTGCATCCCGGTGGACAAATGTCGGTACTGCAGCCCGGGCGCCGCGCATGCGCATTGGCGCATTTGTGTTGTGCTCGCTGCTGCCGCCCGGTGACCAAAACTCGGTACTGCAGCTGTGGAGCTGCGCATGCGCGGTGCCGCATTTTCAGGTGCTCGCCGCTGCCGCCCTGTGGACAAAGCTCGGTACTGCAAGCTGGGGAGCCGCGCATGCGCGGTGGCGCCTTCGCCCGACCTCGCTGCTGCCGCCCTGTGGACAACAGTCGGTACTGCGGCTGAGGAGAGGCCCATGCGCGCTGAAGCATTCGTTTTGTGCTCGCTGCTGCCGCCCGGTGACCAAAAGTCGGTACTGCAGCTGTGGAGCCGCGCATGCGCGATAGCGGTTGTTTGGGGGTTTGGGGGTGTTTTTTTTTTTTTTTGTGCTCGCTGCTGCCTCTGTGTGGACAGAAGTCGGTACTGCAGCTGGGGAGAGCTCGCTCTGCCTTGTTGCCATTTAAAATTTCTTCGTATACGTCCTCTTTTTATGCACTTTTAAACTCCTTTTTTTAGTCATATATATGAGTTCTTTTTCTATTTTATCACCCTATATATCTCGATTTAGATTTTTTTCATATTCTACCATCCTTTATATAATAGAGTAGACAGAGGGGTTTCTTGTCAAATCTTTTTACGTATATATAAATAAAATTTTTCAATATACATAAAAATGAGAGATTTTTCTCTGCTTCAATGCCTCACACCCCTATTTACAGTTTTTCATTATTTAATCCCTCCCCACCAATTCTCAGGCATTTGGGGGCTGTCACCCCCTTTCGGGGGTGAACTGTCCCGTGACCCCCCTCCCCCACTCAACCTGCTCCTCTGCCACATCACCATCGTCCCCCCCAGTGACACTGGGGTGCCCCAATAGACATCATCACTCCCCAGCCTCCCCTCTTCTTCGTCACACCCAAAAGACAAACAAAACAAGGGAAACTGCCCCAACTGCCACCTCCTTATGTCACCGAAATCGGGAATCAAACTCCTTAACACCAATGTAGTATTAAGAAGCAGGCATTCTTTACTACGGCACCGGATGCACGGGGGATCGCTCCACCTAGCGTGCATACCGCAGGTTACATCAGCCGAAACTTACATTGTCCAGTTACATACATATGCATCAAGTCTCCTGGAATGATAATGCATATTCATTCTATTTCCCGGAACTAATTATCATACTTGCGTGGTCATTACGCATGCGTCCTTGAGCTCCGAGGGGCTTCCGTGGGGGTCTCTGGTGGTCCTTGGTGGCCGTACAGGTGCGTCCTTTAGTCGACCCCTTCTTCTGGACATGCGCAATCCCACCTTGCTTATGTAACTTGCTCCCCTTCTTCATGGTGCGTGGTTCCTAACAATGATTCGGCACCCTTAGCACAAACCAATTATTCTAACCACCCTTGACTCTTTGTCAAGATGGGCTGGGGCTGTACTGGGAACGTAGCAGCATGACCGTACTACTCCTTGTCCAATTGTCTTTGGGCATAGTAGCATAGCCATAGCCATAGGTGTACAAACACAATATTAAAGCATCGTCTAACCTGCTCCTATCTCTATGTTGCTTAGTTACAAAAGAACAAACTAACAATTTTGGTTACATCTGGTTACACTTACTTTCATCAGGCCATTTACATATGTACATGCCCCACCAAAAAAGGGGAGCTCCGCTAGAAAATAAAGGGGGGGGCAGCCCCCCCAGCCCCTGTCCCGCAGCCTGGCAGCCGCCCCACGCCATAGGGGAGCGTGCCCGAGGACGGTGCCACGTCTCTCGCTCGGCCTCTGCTCCGCCATCTTCCCCCTCCCTTCCCGCGCTGCGACGGGCTCCCCAGGGCAACAAACGGCCCCGGTCCCTCTCGGCCCCGGGCTCTCCCCACCACCTGCGGGGCACCCACCGCACACAGAGCCAGGAGCCTCCAGCCACAGGGCTGGCCCCTGACCCTCACCATGCTTCACCACCCGCAGGGAAACCTGGCCGGGGGGATCTAGGGAGCACCACCAGACGCTTACAGCAAGACCGCTGAAAAACAAAAACCCCACATTCCCTTTCAGCACATGAAAAAAAAACAGCACAGCAGAAAGTACAGGGATTCAGTCAGAATAAGGGATAGGAGAGGAGCTGAGCTAAAGCAGGATTCTAGGGAAACGGGTCCGCTCCAGATACAGCGCACGCTTTAACAGCTACACTGACTGCAACGCTTCAAATCCCTATTGAGACCAAGCGGTAGGATTTTCAACACCTTCTTCACCTACAAGTGAACGCTCTTGCTGCTCTTGGAAAACGCCTCATCGCTTCCTTCCAGCACTGCTGCAGGGAGACAACCCGGTGAGGCTGCAGGACAAGGCCGGACCGTCATCAGAATCTACGCTTACGGATCCACCACAACGGCTACGGCCCTCGCGGCTGCTGCTGCTGCTGCACGTCTTGCTCGCTCGGTCAAGAAAGCTGAAAGGGAAGTGTAAACCTTTAGAGAGTAACATGGAAAATAAAGAACACATCTCAGTAATTCACTCTACGCTAAAAAGGTGGCCGTATGTTTATATACATCCAACAACAAGACTTACACTAGAAAAGCATTTGAGTTTCCTTTTGCATTCATTTACCTTGCACAGCTGGGATACCGTTAAACCATCTCTCTCCAAAATGCACGGTTATAACGTGACTGGGGGGGGTTGTGCGCTATGTCCCTCCTAGTGACATCTGCCCAGCTGCGCTGCCCAAGAGAGACGCTACTCAAGCGCCAGGGAAACGCGCCATGGAAAGAGAGGCAGAAATAAAGCACTGCAGAGCACGCCGTCAAAATACTGGGGAAAACCCCGTAACGTTCAGTTGCCTCTCTCTTGAAACACGGAGAACAAATACCTCACTGCTGAAACACACCTCCTAAGTTGCATGCCACAGCTATTGGGCAGCTACAGTTTCAACAGTGCCAGTCACTTTGTCAATGACACCATTTTAACTTCTGTTTAAAGTTCCAGTTTGATAGAAAAGTCAGTGAGATAAGAGATCCCCAGACGGTTTCACTGGGGGAAGGGGGGCGCAGAAATCAAATCCCCAGTGCTGCAATACATCAGGCTACCAAAAGGGACCGGCAGATTTGCTAATGCTTTTGGCTGTACCGAAGCATGCAGAGGAACGCCTTTCCATCATATCTCGGCTGTTGCAACCGAGAACCAAAGACCAGCGATGCCATCAGCTTTTGGAAGACGTGCTGGGCTTGGGTCCTTGGAAGGAAATTGACTTTTCTGGGTGTTTTTAAAGAGAGTGAAAAGTCTTGCTGCTGATGACTTCTACTGGCACGTCCAGCCGCTCCGATGGGAAGTTCGTCAAATGCAACTTCTTTGAATGAGAAGGATTGCCAGTCGGGAAAATCTCTTCCCAACTGAAGTCAAAAATTACACACCGTAGCTTCAGGAAAAAGGACCTTCTCGAAGCAGTAACTCACCAAAACCACATCACTGGCGGTACTTACAAGGCTGCTAACGCTTCTTGGGAAAGCCTGGAAAACACGCGGAAGCGACGCCCATTTGTCCCGTTTTGGCCACGTCTCTTCTTTGACCTTGACGGCTTTTCGTACGGATGCTAGGATCGCAGTAAGGCTTTTCAAGTACTCCTACAAGATATTTTAAAACCTTACTGACTGAAAAAGCAGAAAGCTTTTCCCAGGAAAACAAAGGCTCTTTCTTCTGAACACCTGAACTCTTCCCAACAGTTTCTTTCCTCTTTTAGTACAAAATTATTTTCACAGTATCATTTCATAGGAAGCGCACAGAAACAGAAGATTACGCTTTCGGGAAGAGAAAAGAAACGGAGGGAAGTCAGCTTTGCGTAGGCACGCTCCAGAACACGCCTTTTTCTATCCGTAGTATTTGTGTTGAAATACTTCACAGAAAAACTACAGAAGGAGAGTTGGCACATTCTTCACCTTAACTTTCAAGTCCCCGCTACGAGTACCTTCGGAAAAACGCAGGCACACATCGTAGACATACCGTGGACTTGCAGACCACTACGGATCCTTTCCGTCCGTCTTGCACTTTCCTGGCAGAAGAAAGGGCGACCACGGCGAAATGGTGGCGGCTGACATTCTGCTGAGAGAGGAAAAAAAACCTTTAGCATAAAGCTGGGTAGGAATCTAAAGCTTCCTTTTTTGGTGAAGCTTGGTGAAGACTACAACTGAGCAGAGGAAAAAGTGTTTTGCATCATCTTCGGTACACTTGACGATACAGGCCGCTAGAGCTTGGGCACTTTTAGACAAGCGTGCCTTTATTTGTCTCACGGGCAGCTTTGGTTTGCGCAGCAAAAAGCGCAGCAAGAAGACGGCACGCCCTCAGACCCAGAGCGCAACCCTCCGGACGGCCACACGCCCCTCGCTGTTTTGAGGAGGAGCCGCCGAGCATCCCTGCGAGCACAGCTGCACGCGCAACATCACTTTCACCTACGCTGATTTCAGCGGATGCAGTTTCTGAAGCTTTACACTGAAAACCGTATCTTGACACTTCGCCACAGGAGAAGCGATCCGTAACTAGAACCCCACAAAAACCTTGAAACACCACTTGCAATCCCACAGCAGCGACAGCTTCAGAACTATTTAGACCAGGAACAAGGGAGAAAAATAAAACCGCTTCATCGCACGCACGGGAAAGCGGCAGAGAAAAGGGTCAGCATTCGTAGCCCTCACAGAAAACAGGCATTCTCCTTCCCTTCCTAAAGCCCTCTCTTGGGTCTAAATACCGCAGCACTACCGTGGCAGTATCGAGAGCAGGGAACAACAGCCCCGCCGCTGGACGTTTACGTAGCGGCATACATAAACAGAGGGACACGTTTTGCCACGCACAACCCTGAACTTCCTGAAAACTCACGTTTACCAAAAAGAGCCACTTGGAGCATACTGCCCAGCAGCGTTTGGCAATAAAACTGCCATGTGGTGGACCCACGCAAATCGCTCGGTAACTTGCTATTTGCTTCCCGTTGTTTTTCTTCCTTCGGAAATTCTACTTGCGGCCAAGTTATTCACTACGGCTTCAAGCATTGACCTTCCTGGGATTACCAGCACATCTACACAGGCAAGTAACTTACCTGCTCTTCTACCATTGTCCAAATTCCAATTACAGTCATGAAAGAGGAGTGAGAGAGAAGAAAAGGAGAGCTCAGGCAGCAAGAGAGCTCTGCAGGCTGCCGCCACTCAGCGTCGCACTCTTCTTTTTAAACCACACACACGCGCCCCCCACAAAAAACAGACCAAAAACCCCGTGACCTTGTACCTTTTTTCTTTCAGAGCTCATCCCTGTCTCAGCACGCCGTCTTGTCAAAGCGTGAAGTGCAGATGATCTGTAGCCCAATGACACTTGCGTGCGATGGATACGTGTTCAGAAGGAGTCCAGATCTGTAAGACAGGTGCCGTTTTGGTGGTTTTAATAATCATCACTCGAGTGCATTGACTGACACGTTTGGAAGGAAACTAACTGCTGTGGTTTAGCCCCAGTCGGCAATTAAGTGCCACCCAGCAGCTGGCTCACCCTCCCCCAGGGGATGGGGGAAAGAAGCCAAGGAGCAAAAGTCAGAAAACTCGTGGCCTCAGATAAGAAGAGGTTAATCATTGGAACAAAACAAGAAGAAGAATGAATTATCATGAGAAGGAAAACAACAAGAGAGCAAGAGAGGAACAAAACCCAGGAAAAAACAAGGGATGCAAGCCCTCACCACCCGCCGACCGATGCCCAGCCACTCCCGCAGCAGCGATCCCTATCCCCCGGCCAACTCCCCCCAGTCTCCATACTGAGCGTGACGCCAGATGGCACGGAATAGCCCTTTGGCCAGCTTCCATCAACTCTTTTGGCCGTGTCCCCTCCCAGTTTCTCGTGCGCCCGGCAGAGCACGGGAAGCTCAAAACTCCTTGACCAGTGGAAGCATTTCTTAGCAACAACTAGAACATCACTGTGTTATCAACATTATTCTCATCCTAAAATCCAAAACACAGCACTCTACCAGCTACTAGGAAGAAAATTAACTCTATCCCAGACGAAACCAGGACACTCATTCCCTTTTAAACATAGCGTCTCCTTGGGGGAAAAAAAATGTGTTAGAGACGGAAAAAAAAACGACAACTCGGGGCTCCCAACCACCACCGAGCAGTGGGGAAATTAACGAAAGTGAAGACAAAGAGCAGCAACGCTGTAATCCTGATCACGGACTTCAGAGACCCTCCAAGTCTACACCTCAAGCCTAGGAATGACTAGTCCTTTTTTGGAAGGACAAACTTTTTTTACATAAAACTCCTAGACTGAAGGCTCCACGGAAGAGAATGCGGATTGACCCACAGCACAGCATGCCATCAACGCTCTAATGAAAAAAAAAAAAAAAGGAATAAAAATCAAGTTGAAATGTCAGTTTCCATCACATTTCACTCACTCTATTTCTACTGGCGTCTAGGTGCTCCAAAATTAACTCTACTGACACCATAGGTTACTAACAATGTAGTTGTGCATATAAAAAGAAAAGGCTCTTGCCAACTTGCCCGTAAAGTTAGTCTGAACAAACAGAAGAGAAACACTTGACCCTGAAGAAGGTAACAGGCAGCTCTTCATTTATCCGAGATGAAAGTTCATTCTTTTACCCGAAAGGAAAACCTTCGGAACTGCCAAGGGACCAATCCAGGAACGAGGCACGCTCCGTTACCCGCAGGTCTTCATCACCTTTTCTGCACTGGCAGCAGATTTGCCTTTTCTCTGGGTTTCAGGTGGAGCATCTGTAGCGTCCCTGAACTCGCAAAGGTTTCTCCCCGCTCCCCCGGCCCCATACGCGCGATTCCCTGAGCGGCAAGCGGGACCGACCACGCGGGATTTTCTGCACGTGACGCCGAAGGTGACACTGGGAAAAGAGGAGGCAAAAAATGATCCTGTTTGTCACACCCAGCCGACGGGGAAAACACAGGGGAGGGTTCTGCCAGAGGGCCCTGCGGGGCCAGGCCGTGCACCCCGGCAGCTCCAACCGACCGGCCCCTCTCCCCTTTGCCAGGTACCGGGAGACACCGCTGCCTCCCGCTGCCGCCTCGCCCGCGCCCCCTCGCAGCGGGGCTGCCCCAGGAGAGCCGGGGCACCCCACCTCGCTCCCACCCCCAGGAACGGGACCGGGAGACGCCCTCCATGCAGGGAGGGGCGCAGGGCGTGGATTTAATCCCCGAGGGAAGAGGCCAGGCTCCCCGCTGGCAGAAGGACCGCTCGCCTCCCTGCTGCTCAGAGACGCTTGCTGGGGACAGCCCGGCCTGCGCCCGGCCGCTCTGCAGCCCCGCTGGGAGCGCAGTCCGGCCGACGGATGCTCCAGCGAATAGACGCTCCGGCTCACGGCCGCCCCCGCTCAGCTAACGTTGCCTCTGGCTAATGCACGCTCCAGACAGCGGACACCCCATCTCCTTCCAGCTCCTCCTCGCTACAGCTCTGGCTAACCGAAGCTCCGGCTCCGCACCGAAGCTCCGCTGGATTTCAGCTCCTTCTCCTTACGAGCTCCAGCTATTTGCCACAGTCTGGGCTTTGGACAAGCTCGGAAAGCGGTCGCTGTCAGAACTTGAATATGACTATTAAACATCACAGCTGGACGCTGTGGAAATACCGATTCATCAGTTTGTACGATTAAGTACTTAAGAACTATTCTCAGCAGCGTACAAAGAAGAGCTGGGCTCCAAGAGGGCGTGCGGGGTCTGAAAAGCACCCTTCCCCCCAGAGGCCACCTCAGACCGAGAGGCTGGCCCGGGGCACGCCGGCCTCCCGAACTCTGGGCTCCGACGCGACCAGAGCCCCACCCTCCAGGGAGGGTCCGTGCACCCTGCCCACCCTCTGCTTTCCCCCGCAGCCCCCAACGCCCTCCCCCCGCCCTGCGCAAACAGCCAAACTGGCTTCTGCTTTGGGCCCCCAAACCAGCTCCCATTTCTGAGCCCACAAACCCACCTGCTCAGCCTGTTCTCGAGTCCCACAAATGCAGCACTTCACCTCTGCTCCTCAGCCCAAAACGTACCGCTCGGTCCCCTCTGGCAGGTCCTGAAAACGCACGACTCAAGCTGTTTCTCAGCCCCAAAGTCAGCCACCTCAGCCTCTTTTCAAGCCCCGAGAACACAAGACCCGCTCTCCATTTTCAGGCCCCAAACCAGCTCACCCTCTCTGCTTTCCGACCCCTTTGCGGTCCCCATGCGTGATGCTGCGGGGTGGGGGGAGCGGAGCCACCCCACAGCCCTGCACCCCCAGGGCCACACGTGCACTTTTTGGGAGCGCTTGGGCACTGCGGAGGGCCCGGCCCCACACCTCTGCAGGGCCGCACCAGCACAGGCAGGGCATCGCTTTATTACGGCTGCTTCCGGCTTGCTTTCTCCGGCACTGGTTGGGGGTGCCGGGCCCGCACCCCAAACCCCCGCAGCCCCAAGCACCCCTGCGGGGAGCCGGGCCCAGCCGCCTCCAGGAACCCCCGCCCACCGCAGCCGCGGCCCTTCCCCGCCACTCCGGCCACCGGCACCCGCCCGGCGCCGCAGGAGCCCCCCGGGCCGCCGCTGCCCGACCTGCGCCGGGAGCGGCAGAGGCTGCCCAGCTCCACAAGCAGAACCTGACAGCCAGATGGGGCTGCCCCTACTCCCCCCGGCTCGCACACGGGTTCGGCCCCAAAACCCCCCGACGAACCCCAGGAGAGCGCTCGGCCCGGGGCTGCTTTTTCCCCCGACAGTCCCAAGAGAACAGAGCCTGCACCCGCCCCTATTTCATACAGGGATGGGGAGCAGGACAGAGGACTGGAAAGAGAAAAGGAAGACAAGGGAGAAGACTGAGGTGCCGCCAGAGAATGAAAGGCCGAAAGAAAAGGTCAGAGACGTAGAGGAAATCAAACACAACAGGGACGAGAAGCCCTGCAGAGAGATGGAGCAAGAAAAGGCAGGGTCAGCGAGCAGGACAGAGGGGTAGAGAGGTGGAGGGGAAAGGAGAGGAAGAAGAACAGAGGAACGTGACGGCGACAGGGCGCAGGACATACAGACAGAGAGAGAAAAACCACAGGGAACAGGACAAAGGGACTGGGAAAGCAAGAAAGGGTCAGATTTGTACAAAGAGACCAAGAAGGAAAAAGGCGAAAAAAAGCAAGCCATGCGCTAGAGGACAGAGGCAGAGGAAAAAAGGGCCAGGGAGCAGGACAGAGAAGGAGAGAAAGGAAAAAGCGGAGACAGGGAAGAGGGTCAGGGAGAGGAAGCAAAGGGCAGGGAGCAGGAGAGAGGTGGAGAAAGAAGCGCTGGGGCAGAAGGATAGAAAGAGAAAAAAGACAGACAGGAAGAAGGATGGCGGACGATAGAGAGAGGGGAAAAAGAAGGACGAGGAGCAGGACACAGATTGTCAGACAGGGACAGGGAGCAAGACCACGCGCTGGCTGACGCATACAGACCCTGCGGTGCACGCTGGCGGCCTGGCCTGCCGCGGACTACGAGGAGGGATCCTTCCTCACCCGGAGAGGCAGGCTCTCTCTTGCCTGCAGCGGGAGGCAGCCGCCAGACGGCCTTCCATTTCTTCTTCTTTACCCTTCTCTGGCTTCTTTCTCCAGCTTCAGCCGCGGCAGCTCCTGTCCACAGCCAGCAAGCGCTCCGCCCGTCCCTTTTCGCCCCCACGCCGCGAGGAGAGCCAGGCCAGGCACAGACAATCCACGCAAGCCTGAGGCGGGTGCCGTCACCGGCAGCCCCAGGGGAGGAAGGGACGACCGTGTCCTCAGCGCAGCCTCTGGGAGAGGGAAAGAAGAAGCAGACACCGTTATTACCGCAGATCGCCCCCGGCTGAAGCCTCTCCTTCCGCAGGGGCTTCTCGAGACGCGCGGGAGGCCAGCTTGCCACCGGCACGACGGGGCTTGGGAGCGACCTGGGGCTACGGGACAGGCTTCAGGGGAGGGGCTGGAGCTGGGGGCAGCTGCGCGTGGGGGGGCAAGCGGGGCCGGGGGAGGCTCAGGGGGAGCTCTGGGAGCGGGGAGCCGCCCGGCGTCTGCGCCTGGGGGGGTGTCCGCCTTCTTCCCCTCTCCCCTTCTCTCAGCTCTCGGGCAACTCCCTGGGGCTGCCCTGACCCAGCTCGCCTCCGGCACACCGGCAGCCTGCCGCAGCGGGCAGCTTCAGGCTTCCCGTCCCGCAGCCAGCGGGCAGAACACACCCCCGCGCCCGCCAAAGGGGCTCGCTCGCCTTACCGCTGCCCCAGGACACCCGCCGCCGCCGAGACCCGCGCCCAGCGCGCCGCCATGCCGCTCCCGGGCACCGCGCATGCGCCGGCCGCCGACGGCGCGCCGGAGGGGCCAGGGCTGGCGCCCGAACGCCGGGCGGCGGCACCGCGCTGCGGCCGTGCCGCCGCGGCAGCGGCGGAGGCGGCAGCGCCGCTGCGCTCCTGTGCGGTGTCGGCGCTGCAGTACCGCGCCGCGGCACCGGCAGCAGCGTGCACCCCGCGGGCGGCGCGGACCCAGGGCGGCACCGGCGCTGCAGTTCCGCGCCGAGCGCCCGCCGGCAGCGTGCACGCGCGGCGGCGGCAGCGGCGGCGTTTCCTTACCGGGAGGCAGCAACGAGCGCGGCGGCGGCGCTTCGCAGGCACCGCGGCACCGCCTTGCCGTTACCGGCGGACGGCAGCCGCGGTGAGCACGGCGGCACCCCACCGCACATGCGCGGTGCCGGACCTGCAGTACCGCGTTTCCTCCGCCAGAGGGCAGCAGTGAGCGCGGGCGCCGCCGCGCGCCCGACCACCCCCCCCCGCCCCCGCGCGCCACGTGCCCGAGGCCGTTCCCCGCCGGCAGACGGCTGCCGGCCCCGGCAGGTACCCGGAGGCCAGCATTGGGGCGAGGACGCACCCCGGCGTGCTGCACACACCAGCGGGGCTGGCTGGAACCTCCCTGCCGAAAGACTACATCTCCCGGCATGCCCTGCCAACAACGTGCCCGACCACAAGCTGGCTACCCCAGGACTACAGCTCCCAGCATGCTGCGGGCTGCTGCCTTCTGTGCCATTTAACCCTATGGGGACACCGGCCCCTACGCCCTCCTCCCCTCACCAGCACCCGCGGGACCCCGCCGCGCCTGCGGAGGCCGGCTCGCAGGGCCGGGATTCCCAGCACCACCACCGGCTCCGCTTCGGGTCCGATGCTTCCCCACCTGCCCCGCACCCCTCCGCACGACCTGGAAACCCCACACACACAGACACGCACCCGGGGAGGGCGGGGCTTTGTGTCGGGACCACCCTTTTGCAGGGCCCCGACCCGACCCAGCAGCTTCCCCAGCACTACCCCTACCCCCCGGTGAGCCCCAGCGCTCAGGCAGCCCCGCGTGTCCCTGTGCGGCCTCCCCCCTGTCCCGGTGCATCAGCTTTCCCCCATCCCCTCGGCTTCTGGGCCACCCGCGACCCCGGCGCCGCACCCTCCGCTCCTTGGCCCTAGTGCGGGTCTTCCTGGACCCGGTCGCTGTTGCCCCCGCCCCACCTCCCCTTTGTGTCACCTTCCCGGGATGTCCCCGGTGGCAGGGACCCCCCCCCCCCCGGCCCCATTCACCTGTTCTGTGCTTGCAGCCTCAGTCCCGGTCCCAGCATGTATTGCTCAGCACTGGCGTTGTTGTCCTGGACCTACCCTGCTGGGGTGATGTGAACACCACACTCATGGCAGTAGCCCAGCTCAGCAGCCCCCGGCCCACAGCTGCAGCCCGTGGGGACACGGGCACCATAGCCATCAGCCCTGCTGGCCACTCCAGAGGCTGGTCAGCCCCAGGCCCTGGGCCCAGAGCTGCATCCCACCGAGAACACAGGCTATTGCCCTCGGCCCCACTGGGGACACCTGTGGTCGCTGGGACAGCAGAGGGGTGCCCCAGCTCCTGAGGGCAGCTTGCCAAAAGCCAAAGGGAGAGTCCTGGGCTGCACAGGAAGAGAAAAGGGGACGAGAACAAAGGGAGAGCCCTGGAGTGCAATGCTGGGGTGGGAGGAAGCCATCAGCAGGTGACAAGGAAAACATAGGACTCTGGGGGCACAGGAAGGTGGGGGGGAGGGGGCCTGGGCCCCACAGAGAGGAAAACAGCTGACCCTAGAGCACACCAAAAAAGCACTGGCAAAACTCTGGGATGGGAGGAAAGCTAAACAGGAAGCATTGCGGCACGCTGTATGACAAACACAGGGCCTTGGGACACACAGGACTCGGGGGAGCCTAAAATATGAATTCAGGAGTTCAGAGGGCTCCAGGGCACGGCCGAATACAAACTGGTGCACACCAAAAGGGCTGCGCAGCATGCCACGGGGCTCAGTGTCGCTGTTTGCTTAGGGACATGGGGTAGTGGTGGTCTTGGTAGTGTCAGGCTTACGGTTGGACTCGATGATCTTAAAGGTCTTTTCCAACCTATACGATTCTGTGATTCTGTGATGGGAAGCGGCCTGCAGCCACCACCAGACCCTATGGAAACTCCCTCTCTCAGCACCGTTTGTGCTGGCCCCAGACCTTCGCCCGTACCTTGGGTACCGTAGGGGTTGCCCCTCAGCGACCTCGTTGGGAATGAAGAGCTCACAACCCGTATTCCTTCAGATCCTCCTCTCTGTCCCCTCTGTCCACGCTTGCCCCAGACCAAACAGCCCGGACCAGCCCTTGCCATGCTCCGGCCTCACTCGCCCCTCACCTGCCCAACACACAGGGCTCTCCCCCCACTAACCGGCACCGCCTCAGCCGAGGGACCCTGTGCCCAAAGCCTGCTTCCAGGCGGGCTTGCGCGCCTGCCTCCCCGCAGCTCCAGCGTGTCTGCGTCTGCAAGAGCAAGGGCGCGTGCACGGGCCCAGAAGGAGGAGCAATCTTGGCTTCCCTAACCGTATTTTACTACTGTTTGTGCGCTATTCCCACCCAGACCTTCGTATGCGCATACCTAACCCAAAAATCTCTTCGCCCTTAGCACCTTCAGTCACTCGCAGCGCTGAGGTTCTTCCCCTCTCTCAAAACTTACTTGCTCTTTCCTGTCTCCTTGTCGCACCTCCTCGGCCCTTTCTGTACATTCTTCCTTCAAACAACACGCCTGAAATCAACAAAATGGGTCAAGCAGCCGTCTTCAAGTCGATGCCTCTGATAGGATTATCCTACAAACCAATCCAACTCCTAAGGTCATTGGACAATTCTAGTTTTAGAGCATTTTTCCAAAGCTTTTAAGTGCGGTTCCCTGCTAGGTTATGTGATAAGAAGCTTGTCTCCATAAACCCCAAGTCACACAGAGGCGCTGTGCCAGGTAAGGCACCCCAGCGACCCAGCCAGAGAAACGGATTCCCTGCCCTGGCTCCTCCCAGAGCTGTCCCGGCAGAGCCGCCAGCCCCACGGTACGGGGTGACACTCGTCACGACGAGTAGACGGGAGCGGCTTTCCGGATCACCATACAGACTGAGAAAGGTTGCCGACTAAGGCTGTGGGACGCACGTGGGGACCGCACAGGATGTACTATGGTCTGTTTACTGGAGGAACCAAAGGTGGGGAAGGGGAGGTAGCAGAGGAGTTTGGGGAGGAACAAGCATCGGAAAAGAGAGGGACAAGGGGATAAAAAGGGCTGGTGGCACGCAAATAGGTTGCTGGTCAGTAGGATTGTCTGGCCATGCCCTGTGCCTGATCAGCAGAGTCTCCTGTCTTCTCATTAACTCCATCCCTAGGTATTTTTGTGAGGGAAAGGTTCTCTGGTTTCGTGTGCGTGCGTGTGTGAGGGCCGAGGCCGAGCGGCCGAGGTGCAGGGCCGAGCTGTGGGGCCTAGGCTGAGTCGTGGGACCTAGGCCGAGCGGCGGCCTCGTCCCTGGAGCTCGGTTTGAGGAGCTCGGCAGGCATCCTAGATGGCATAGAAAAGAACAAGAACACTCTTTTTTGGGAACAGAGATCTTAGGAGAGGCGCGATGGCAACAAAGCGAGTCCAAAGGGGGCTTACGGAGCTAAAAGCGTGCTGCTCGGGAGGCATCGTGACAGTAGCAGAGGGCTTCTGAGAGGGACAGACACAAGAAGGCTCGAGGGCGTGGTGAAGAAGTCCAGAGGGGATTTGAACAGACTACGGATGTCCTCAGGGGACCAGGGACTGAACAGAGGTGTCCTAGCTAGCAGAGAGGACAACATGAGTGCTCTGGAGATGAAAGATGTCAGCGGGAATGGTTCTCGGGAGCAAGAAGGGTGCAAATTGTGCTACAGAGCCACAGAGGGCTGCGGGGCACGAGGACGGCCTCAGGAGGCACGGTGACGGCACAAGGCGGCTGCTGAGAGAGAGAGAGAGAGAGACAGACAGACAGACAGACAGACAGAAGGCAGCTCTGGCAGGCAATGCAAAACTCAAGAGGGTGTCCCAGCGATGTCCTCAGGGGATGAGCGACCGAACAGAGATGTCCTAGACAGCAGTGAATAAGGTAAGGGAGCTGTGGGGCACAACGACAGCCTGAGGAGGGGTTCTGTCCGAATAAGAGAGAGACACAAAGAGGGCTGCAGAGCTGGAAGGGTGCCGTGGGGCACGAGGACAGTCTCGGGCGGCGTCATGACAGGAACGAGGGGGCTCCGGGGGTCGGGGGAAACGTGGACAAAGAGACAAACAAAGGATTGCTGACACAATGAGGTCCTCGGGAGGGGATCTGAACGGAGTAGAGATGTCCTCAGGGGACCGGGGACCGAACAGAGGCATCCGACATGGCGGAGGGAAGGCAAGAGTGCTCTGAGGGAAAACGGAAGCCTGAGGAAGCGTTGTCTCTGAAGAAGAAAGATACAAAGCCCGCTGCAGAACTAAAGGATGGCCATGGACCACAAGGGCGCTGGCAGGAAGCGTCGCGACAGAAACAGAGGGGTGCCGAGATGGCCAGAGAGACAGAAGGCGGCTTGAGGGCACAAAGGCACTGGGGAGGGGATCTGAACAGAGTACGGAGGTGACGAGGGAGACGCCGACCCACTGGAGGCAAGCGAGATGGAGGAGAGGACAAAGAGACTGCTCTGAGGAAGAGGGAGGAGATGTTCTTACAAAGCCAGAGGGGTACAAGTTACGCTTCAGAAATAACAGCATGCCGAGGAGACCCTCTAACGCCTCAGGATGAATGGAGAGAAGAGAAAAAAATAAAAGACAGAAAGAAAATTTAAGCAGCAACAGGGTATGTGACAAGACAGAGAGAACTAAAAACACAGGGACAGACAGCTCGATAAAAGTCAATACAGAAAGAACACTGAAAAAGCAAAAGGGTACGAGGCAGAGGAGAAAAAATTTAAAAATAGGAAGAGCAAACTAGATAAAAGCAGGCATAGAGAAAAACTGAAAAACAAAGGCCTTCAAGGAAGAAAACAATAAAATAGAGGGACAGCAAACTAAATAAACAAAGACACAGAAACAACATTTAAAAAGCGACAGGGTGTCGTGGTTTAGCCCCAGCCGGCAGCTAAGCACCACGCAACCGCTCGCTCACTCCCCCCCCGGTGGGATGGGGGAGAGAATTGGAAGAGCACAAGAAAACTGGTGGGTTGAGATAAGAACAGTTTAATAATCGGAACAAAATAGTAGGAATAATAATAATGAATTGTAATGAGGAGGAAAACCACAAGAGAGAGCGAGAGGAACAAAACCCAAGGGAGGGAAAATAAAAAAAAGATACAACCGCTCACCACCCGCCGACCGACGCCCAGCCAGTCCCCGAGCAGCGACCGCTACCCCCCGGCCAACTCCCCCCAGTTTCTATACCGGGCACGACATCCTATGGTACGGAATAGCCCTTTGGTCAGTTTGGATCCACTGTCCTGGCTGTGCCCCCTCCCATTTCTTGTGCACCTGCCAGAGCACGGGAAGCTGAAAAAGTCCTTGACTGGTGTAAACACCGCTTAGCAACAGCCAAAACATCAGCGTGTTATCAATCTTATTCTCATCCTAAAATCCAAAACACAGCACTATAGCAGCTACCTGGAAGAAAATTAACTCTATCCCAGCCAAAACCAGGAGACAGGCTATGGCACAGGCTAGCATGAAAGAGAAAATAAAGACAGTGAACTGGATACAAGGAGATATAGAAAAAAATTCAAAAGCAACATGACACAGGAAAGCCTGGAAATAATTAAAAAATAGGGTTAGACATCTGGGTAAAAGTAGGCAGAAAAAAATTTTACAGGTCACAATATACAGCACAGATAGGGAAAAAATAAACAAGAGACAGAAAAAATACATACAAGTGAACATAGAAACAAAAATTCAAAAGCTTTTTCAATTCAAAAGACATTAAGAGAGGAAAAAAAAAATAGCAAAAAACCCAAGTAGATGGAGACATAAAAAGAAAAATTTAAAGGCAACTGGGCACAGCACAGACTAGAACAAATTAAAAAATGAGGACAGCAAACCGGATGAAGATAGACGAGGAAAGACAATTTAAAAGCAACGGGGTACAGGACAGACAGGAAACAATTAAACAGGGAGAGACATCTTGACTAAAGTAGACACAGAATGAAAATTTTAAAAGCAACAGGATACAGGAAAAAATTTAAAAAAAAAAAAAAAGAGAGAGACAGAAAACAAGATAAGAGTACACCTAGAAACAAAATTTCAAAAAGAGAAGAATTATGAGGGTAAAAAAAATGAAAAATAGGGACAGTTTACTAGAAAAAAGTAGACAGGGTGCAGAGCAGAGGGAGTCACTGCAAAGAGAGACAGGCCACTGCACAGAGGGAGACCTCGAAATGCCATTTTCCCCAGCAATGCGGAAGAAGGCAGTGCGGGAAGAGTGAAATAAGAGCAGGTGGGGAGCTGGAAAGGGAGAGGCATAGAAAGGAAACGTAGAAGGTGACGGTGTGGAGGGCAGCGCTAGCAGAAGGGCAAAAAGCTTTGGGGAGAAGCTCCCCAAACAGCCTGAAAGGGAGACAGAGGCAGGTACAGGCAAGGAGGCAGGCAGAGGTCTGGAGAAGCACGGCAGAGAGGGGCCCGGAGGCACGCGAGGGATGCGCGACTCACCGCAGCTCCTGCCACCGCCGGGAGACCTTCAGCGCCCCGGGGCTTCTCTCTCGGCCCCTGCCCCTTCCTCCTCCACAGTGCCGGCTGCCTCGCCCGCCCAGGTGCCCCGATGCTCCTCTCCCAAGAGGCTTCCCAGAGACACGGTGGCTCACGTGTGCGGCCCATGGGGGCACCGAGCTCCCGGCACCACGTGCCGGTGGTGCGCTCTGCCGGGGACGGCTGGGAGGGATCCTTCCCGGCTGCGGGGACCGGCTGCTCCTTGCTGGAGGCAGCTGCCTGGGGAAGCCCCTTCCTTTCACTCCTCAGCCAGCTCCCGCAGGCAGGCATGCCTAGGCAGCCCCCTCCCCACGTAGAGCCCCTCGGCACAGCAGGGCCAGCCCCCTCCTCAGCCCTTTAAACCCTTGGCCCAGCCCCAGCCCCTTTTAAACCCTGGGCCCAGCCCCATCCTCACCTCATGGGTCCCACCTGTGCTGCCCCGGGCCACAGCTGGAGCCCATCGGGAACAGGGGGCCCATTACCCCAACCCTCACAAGCCAGACACAGCCAGCAACCTGGCACCGGCACGGGCAGACACCACCACCAAGCTGGCACCGCTGTGGGCAGATGCTGCCTCCAAGCTGGCGCCGGCCTGGCAGACTTTATTTTACGGCCCAAAGCCAAGGTTGGCCTCTAAACAAGAAAACATGTGAAAGCACCCTTACAGGATGCCGGTCCGGTGGTGTCCATGATAGCTCTCACAGCCTCCCACGTAAGAGACAGCTCCCCTGTCCGGGACCATGTTTGGCATGTCCCAGGCCCTCCCCGCACCCATGCTGAAAATCAAACAGAACAATTAAGGACTCTGCTTCATCGCCTCAGCCTCCCAAAGAAGCTTCCTTCCTCTGCTGACGGTCGACGCGGATATCCTCGTGCTGTTCCTTGAATGCGGGCTGGCCTTGGGTGCCTGTGCTGCCAAAGGAAGAGAAAATGATCATGCTCTTGTAACGTGCTCCATCATCCTCTTGTTCTTCAAGAAATCAAAAGAAAGCTACCATCCCCATTGCTACATGACAGAAGTTTGTGCAGGAGACGGCTGAGCCCATCCCCAGAAATGGAAAACTCTGCTATGACCCTGCTTTGCCTTTTGGCGACAGCGCCCGCCATCGGTGTGCCCCAAACAGGCGAGGTCCCGTTCGGGCTGGCGTCCGCCACAAACAGGCGACGTCCCCTGCGGGCTGAACAGAGTCAACTGAACAGAGTCTTCAGAAGAACTTAGTTGTGCATTCAGTTTACAAGTAAATCCCACCCAAGCAATGCTAGGGGGCATGCTGGCATAGAAAGGAATTCATGAGTTCATTTAGTATTTCCAGTGGAACATTCCATAGCTTGTAAAAACAGCCTTCAAGTCTTTTTCCCTGTTGCACCAACAACGCTTATTTTAGTTCTGCTTAAGGGGTCCCCTACAACTACTTACTACAGCATGTGTGGCTCCACTATCAGTTAAAAAATCTAGTCTTTCATTCCCCAGCTTGACTGGAACCAGAGGATCGTCTGGGGAAACTTTCATAGACTCCTCCGGCCCCCTTCGGTCCAACCCAATCTCCGTCATGACTCCAACCCCTTCTTCTGTCTCTCTTTCCCGAGATGACTCAGACGGGGCGGACAATCTTTTTTCCAACGGCCCTCTCGCTTACGATTTGCACGCCGATTCATTCCCAGGGGAATGTCATAACCATTTCTACTCTTATTGCTACGGCCCCTTTCTCGCCCACAAAATTCACCTCGTGTATTTTCTCTCCCTTTTTCTCGGTCTTCTGTCAAGGCAGCCAACAAAGAAGCTTGCGGCGTTACTCGTCCCCGCTTCTCCTTCTCTTCTGTTTCCTCCCCACTATTACGTACCTTATACGCGACTGACAAGAACCGCGAGATTGTCATGCCATCCTCGCCCTCTACCTTTTGTCATCTCTTTCTTATACCTGCTGCCGCTTGACCAATAAACGGCGTGTTCAATAACTTTGAATTGCTATCATCTTCCGGATCGAGATCCGATTAGATAAATTCTTAGGCTTTTGCACTCCATGTTGAATCCCATACCCAATTAACTTTGGATATTCCTTTACCCTCTGTAATCCCTCACACTTGTGTTTGGATCCCACTCCGGATCCTCCTTTGGGGGGTACGTAATGGTATTAGGCACCCCCCCACGCACACACACATTGTTGGACCAGTCCCTCTCTAGCCTTCTCTAAAATTGTTCTCCTCTCCTCAGGGGTAAACAAATATTCTAGGAGAGCCTGTACATCTCCCCAGTTAGGATTATGAGTCGTGATTAACAGTACTATACATTCCCTCTGGATTGTTTCGATAGGATCTGACTGCCCGTTGCCAGTTTAACAAATCAGAGGCGGTAAAAGGTACGTGTACGGATACCGCTCTTCCTTCAGGCCCTAGAGCCTGGCTGAGGGGAGCTTGAACTATCGGTTTCTGTCCCCTTGTTCTTTTAGAGACAGCACTCACAACTCCATTATCGCTTGAGCTATCAGATTCTGGCTGTTTTGGAGGAGCTACCAACAGCTGAATATCCTCTTCCGAATTTTCCCATTCGATAAAACGAAAAAGGGAAACCCTTTTTCTCTTTTAACGCATATATTCCAACCTGATGTTTAGAATCCACTAAACCACCTTTCTTCCTAATATCCCAATCGCATCTTAACGGAAAAACCATATCCACGTAAGGCATTGCATCCCAGTTTTCCGTTCTCCGACAAAACAACATTCGTTCTGATATAGCGTTATATTTCAAGGATCCATCCTCAGGCCATTTTTCACCATCTTCCAATCGAGATCGTGGCCACCGTTGATTACAATATCGTTTTAGCCCATTCTTAGTCGTGGGATCTCCCCCAAATTTATTGCAATGCTTCAGGATGCATCCTAGAGGAGAGCAAAGGGGTGCCTCCTGGGAAGCAGCAGCGCCCACATCGGTACCGAAAAACCCAGCATTTCTACACAAACCAGAACGAGGGACGTCTCCCTCTGTTGAACAGGACAGCGTGTAGAAACAAACAGAACTACGCTACTGCCACCTATCTTTCCTGCTGCGTCTTATGCAGAGCCCAGAACAGAACAGAGGGTGCCTGCTTCCCGAGAGGTCTTGCCCCTACCCCCCTTTTCTCCTATCCCCCAAAAATACCTCTTTTCACTAGCATTGCACCGTTGTGTCGCCACCGCCCGACTGCAGGAGAGGAGCTGAAGGAGTCCCCGGTCGACAGGTCGGTGCGCGCCGGAGTCCGCTCAGACCTCTTCTCCCCGTCGGATGCGGCAAGACGAACCGGGCGAGGCTGTCGGCTCGGTCCCATCTGGGGTGCCAAAACCGTTATCCCACAAGCGTGAGGTCGCTTGCCCGGTGTGCGAGATGCCAATATACACACAGGGCAGAGGTATGTTTATTTCATGTCTGCGCAGAGATGGGCGCTAGGCGGTAGCTCCGCAAAGCTAGCACAGAGTTCGGTCATACAAGTACAGTATTTATACGGTCTAGCTATGCATATGCATAAGTAATCACACAAAGCAGTTTTCTATCGGTCTACATTTCTCTTATGTCAACTTAAAGCTACAGCGCTACTTTAACGTGCTGCGCACGCTGAGCGGTGAGGGCTCTCTGCTCGGGCCGGGGTCTCCAGCTCGAGGGGTGTGACTTTTAGGATGATAACGAGGATAGTTTGCGGGAGGGTGCTTCTTATCACGCTCCTACTAGTTGTTTCGGATGGTTCCCAAACCATTTTAATTAGCTTACCTATTTCTTCAGGATGTGCTTCTCTCCCAAGGACAGTAATTCTCGTTTAGACGTTCCGCTTTCCAGCCTGCATCCTCCTTATCGGCTTTACCTAAGCCCTGGCCTTCCACCAGCTCCCGGTAGACGACACCGTTAGACTACAACACGACCGTTCTTTGACGCCCGTCAGTGGGATCGGAATTAGGAACAGAAAGAACAGGACAAGCTAAACACCCACACGAGCCTCACATCCCTAAGAAATGACTAAAAACCCCAAACGACCCCCATTTTAGATTGCATTGCCTTAGGGACCGCCTCCTTCAAGTGCCCGGGCGGAGCGGTGGAATCAGTCACAGAATTCACTTGCCTGCCAGGAGACAGCCCTTGTCCTCGCAAGGCAAATTTTTCAAAACAGCGTGCTATTTTCCCATTTTATCAACTACAGCGGGCTTGCCCTACCAGCACGAGTTGAGGACGTTTTCCTGTGGGTTCATTTGACACTCCATTAAGTTTTTAGCAGGCGCAAGCGACCAAGCGCGAGATAGAAAGTAAGCCAAGATACCGGCTGCCGTACAAAATTTCTTCAAGATTGCGCCTGCGGGAATCGCACAAAGCCCACGACGACTGAACAGGTATGTCGGAGGCCCCCCGGCAAACAGCGCCGACGTTTCGTGAAGCTCTTTTCCTGTCAAGAAAAGGGCCTTTTAGATGGTATCTCTGTTGGAATTCAGGCTGCTTCCTACTCATTCTGGCAAGTTCGCTTTCACAGCAACCCTGAGATCTTCAACCACCAAGCAACATTTGTAATTCTTGCTCTCTGCCTACGGGGAATTTCAGCGAATCAGAACACTACTTCAAGCAAAATTCCGGGTCTGTTTCACGCAAATCAAATATCTAAGCCGTGGACAGGTGTCTGTAGAAAGACGACGACTTTAAAAGATAAAGGGAAGTAGAGTACTCACTTTTCTGAAATGTCTTCCAGTCGTTCCATCGATTTAGCAGCCCGACCCAGCCGTCGAAATTCCGGAGCAACAGAGAGAGCGGTCGCACGTCCACGCCGTTCTCCCCTAGCCACAGAGCCTTCCGCTTTGCCCATTCCTGCCAACAGCCAGAGCATCGGCGCCGTAGCACCTTCGGAATAACGCACCTCCCACAGCTACGCACCTTTACAAAAGAACCGAGCAGCGTGTAAACAAACATTGCAACGGTTGCGGTAAGGGCTCAAACAGGGATGCCGATGTTATCACTCTGAGATTCAACAGCCACTAAAAATGTCATTTTGCTCCAGTATTACAGGAGTTCATTGGCTAGCGTCAAAAAAATTTTGTTGAAAATTCATTGTTTGAAGCATGACTTCCAAATGCAAATGTTAAGCAATTCTCGTGAGTCTTTAACTGAGCGGCATTCAGGATCTGACTAAAACAATGGCGGAACGGAGGGCTAGAAGCCCAAAACTAACTCACCATCCTGGCAACTATGGGAGACTTTTGGTGACTGTGGGGGAACTGAGCTTGGGAAGCTTTGCCCAGTCTGGCAATAGAAAGCTAAGGCCCTGCAAACACGGTACGTTTAACCAAAAAAAAAGGGGGGGGGGATATGTTGTTTTGTAGTTCCTCTGCTTTCTACACAGAACCAAAGCAGTTTTAGTTCAGTAACGAATGTTCACACTTCCACACGGCACTCTTACAAACATGGGTCACTGCTAATAAGCAACGGATGTAGTGGGTACAGAGAAACCTCCTGTCCAGCAAATGCTTTAAGCTTTTCTACGTTCAAGACTTTACTTCCCAGGTGCCTGCAAAGACCCTTACTCTGCCCTGCCCCACCCAACCCGTTCTATTTGGAACGATTGCTGAAAAACACGACCATTCCACAGCAAGTAAGCAACTGACATCCCGACCCAGAGCTTTCCCTTACAGGACAATGCCAAAGCCAAGCCCAGAATTTTTACTTGCCGACGACGGGCAGCGTGCGAGAGCAGAGCCGGACGCGAGGACCTCCCTCCGGGATGGCAGAGCCGCTGGTGCGCGCACACGCATGCGCGGTGCCGGGCTGCAGTTCCGGCTTCCGACCCTCCCGACGACCAAACGTCAGTACCTCAGGGGGGGAGCCGCGCATGCGCGGTGGCGCAATTTTGTTGGTGCTCGCTGCTGTCGCCCGGTGGACAAAACGCAGTACTGCAGCTAGGGAGTCGCGCGTGCGCACTGGCACAATTTTTTTTTTGTGCTCGCTGCTGCCGCCGGGTGGACACAGGTCAGTACTGCAGCTGGGGAGCCGCGCATGCGCAGTGGAGGACTTTCGAGTGCTCGCTGCTGCCGCCGTGTGGGCAAAGGCCGGTACTGCAGCTGGGGAGCCGCGCATGCGCGGTGGTGCATTGTCCCGAGCTCGCCGCTGCCACCGTGTGAACAAAAGTCGGTACTGCAGCTAGGGAGTCGCGCACGCGCAGTGGTGCACTGTCAAGTGCTCGGTGCTGCAGGCCTGTGGGCAAAAGTCGGTACTGCAGCTGGGGAGCCGCGCACGCGCAGTGGTGCAATTGTTTTCGTGTTCGCTGCTGCCTCCGTGTGGGCAAAGGTCGGTACTGCAGCTTGGGAGCCCCGCATGCGCGGTGGTGCACTTTCCCCCAGCCCGCTGCTGCCGCCCGATGGACAAAAATCAGTAAGGCAGCCAGTGAGCCGCGCATGCGCAGTGGCGCATTTTCCCGAGCTCGCTGCTGCCGCCGTGTGGACAAAAGTCGGTACTGCAGCTGGGGAGGCGCGCATGCGCAGTGACGGACTTTCGAGTGCTCTCTGCTGCCGCCGTGTGGACAAGATGCAGTACTGCAGCTGGGGAGCCGCGCATGCGCAGTGGTGCAATTTGTTTTCGTGCTCGCTGCTGCCGCCGTGTGGACAAGATGCAGTAGTGCAGCTGGGGAGCCGCGCATGCGCCGTGGCGCATTTTCCCCCCAGCTCGCTGCTGCCGCCCGCTGGACAAAAGTCGGTACTGCAGCCAGGGAGTCGCGCATGCGCGCTGGCGCAATTTTTTTTCCGTGCTCGCTGCTGCTGCCATGTGGACAGAGATCGGTACTGCAGGTGGGGAGCCGCGCATGCGCAGCGGCGGACTTTCGAGTGCTCGCTGCTGCCGCCCGGTGGACAAAACGCAGTACTGCAGCTAGGGAGTCGCGCGTGCGCACTGGCACAATTTTTTTTTTGTGCTCGCTGCTGAGGTGGACACAGTCGGTAGCCCGCGCATGCGCGTTGGTGCATTTTTCCGGGCTCGCTGCTGCCGCCGTGTGGACAATAATCGGTACTGCAGCTGGGGAGACGCGCATGCGCAGTGACGGACTGTCGAGTGCTCTCTGCTGCCGCCCGGTGGACAAAGTTCGGTACTGCAGCTGGGGAGCCGCGCATGCGCGGTGGTGCATTTTCCCGAGCTCGCTGCTGCCGCCGTGTGGACAAAAGACCGTACTGCAGCTAGGGAGTTGCGCATGCGCGGTAGCGCATTTTTCCCGAGCTCGCTGCTGCCGCCGTGCGGACAGAGGGCGGTACTGCAGCTAGGAGTCGCGCATGCGCGGTGGCGCTTTATGCTCGCCCCTGTCGCCCGGTGGACAAAAGTCGGTACTGCGGGTGGGGAGCCGCGCTTGCGCAGTGGCGCATTTTAAAGTGCTCGCTGCTGTCGCTCAGGGGAACAGGGTCAGGTCCCCATACTGCAGATGGGGATCTGCGCATGCGCGGTGGGTCTTTTGGGCTCGCTGCTGCATCCCGGTGGACAAATGTCGGTACTGCAGCCCGGGCGCCGCGCATGCGCATTGGCGCATTTGTGTTGTGCTCGCTGCTGCCGCCCGGTGACCAAAACTCGGTACTGCAGCTGTGGAGCTGCGCATGCGCGGTGCCGCATTTTCAGGTGCTCGCCGCTGCCGCCCTGTGGACAAAGCTCGGTACTGCAAGCTGGGGAGCCGCGCATGCGCGGTGGCGCCTTCGCCCGACCTCGCTGCTGCTGCCGCCCTGGTGGACAACAGTCGGTACTGCGGCTGGGGAGCCGCGCGCATCGAGATAGCGGTTGTTTGGGGTTTGGGGGTTTTTTGGGTTTTTTTTTTTTTTTTTTTGTGCTCGCTGCTGCCTCTGTGTGGACAGAAGTCGGTACTGCAGCTGGGGAGAGCTCGCTCTGCCTTGTTGCCATTTAAAATTTCTTCGTATACATCCTCTTTTTATGCACTTTTAAACTCCTTTTTTTAGTCATATATATGAGTTCTTTTTCTATTTTATCACCCTATATATCTCGATTTAGATTTTTTTCATATTCTACCATCCTTTATATAATAGAGTAGACAGAGGGGTTTCTTGTCAAATCTTTTTACGTATATATAAATAAAATTTTTCAATATACATAAAAAGGAGAGATTTTTCTCTGCTTCAATGCCTCACACCCCTATTTACAGTTTTTCATTATTTAATCCCTCCCCACCAATTCTCAGGCATTTGGGGCTGTCACCCCCCTTTCGGGGGGGTGAACTGTCCCGTGACCCCCCCCTCCCCCCACTCAACCTGCTCCTCTGCCACATCACCATCGTCCCCCCCAGTGACACTGGGGTGCCCCAATAGACATCATCACTCCCCAGCCTCCCCTCTTCTTCGTCACACCCAAAAGACAAACAAAACAAGGGAAACTGCCCCAACTGCCACCTCCTTATGTCACCGAAATCGGGAATCAAACTCCTTAACACCAATGTAGTATTAAGAAGCAGGCATTCTTTACTACGGCACCGGATGCACGGGGGATCGCTCCACCTAGCGTGCATACCGCAGGTTACATCAGCCGAAACTTACATTGTCCAGTTACATACATATGCATCAAGTCTCCTGGAATGATAATGCATATTCATTCTATTTCCCGGAACTAATTATCATACTTGCGTGGTCATTACGCATGCGTCCTTGAGCTCCGAGGGCTTCCGTGGGGGTCTCTGGTGGTCCTTGGTGGCCGTACAGGTGTGTCCTTTAGTCGACCCCTTCTTCTGGACATGCGCAATCCCACCTTGCTTATGTAACTTGCTCCCCTTCTTCATGGTGCGTGGTTCCTAACAATGATTCGGCACCCTTAGCACAAACCAATTATTCTAACCACCCTTGACTCTTTGTCAAGATGGGCTGGGGCTGTACTGGGAACGTAGCAGCATGACCGTACTACTCCTTGTCCAATTGTCTTTGGGCATAGTAGCATAGCCATAGCCATAGGTGTACAAACACAATATTAAAGCATTGTCTAACCTGCTCCTATCTCTATGTTGCTTAGTTACAAAAGAACAAACTAACAATTTTGGTTACATCTGGTTACACTTACTTTCATCAGGCCATTTACATATGTACATGCCCCACCAAAAAAGGGGAGCTCCGCTAGAAAAATAAAGGGGGGGGCAGCCCCCCCAGCCCCTGTCCCGCAGCCTGGCAGCCGCCCCACGGCATAGGGGAGCGTGCCCGAGGACGGTGCCACGTCTCTCGCTCGGCCTCTGCTCCGCCATCTTCCCCTCCCTTCCCGCGCTGCGACGGGCTCCCCAGGGCAACAAACGGCCCCGGTCCCTCTCGGCCCCGGGCTCTCCCCACCACCTGCGGGGCACCCACCGCACACAGAGCCAGGAGCCTCCAGCCACAGGGCTGGCCCCTGACCCTCACCATGCTTCACGACCCGCAGGGAAACCTGGCCGGGGGATCTAGGGAGCACCACCAGACGCTTACAGCAAGACCGCTGAAAAACAAAAACCCCACATTCCCTTTCAGCACATGAAAAAAACAGCACAGCAGAAAGTACAGGGATTCAGTCAGAATAAGGGATAGGAGAGGAGCTGAGCTAAAGCAGGATTCTAGGGAAACGGGTCCGCTCCAGATACAGCGCACGCTTTAACAGCTACACTGACTGCAACGCTTCAAATCCCTATCGAGACCAAGCGGTAGGATTTTCAACACCTTCTTCACCTACAAGTGAACGCTCTTGCTGCTCTTGGAAAACGCCTCATCGCTTCCTTCCAGCACTGCTGCAGGGAGACAACCCGGTGAGGCTGCAGGACAAGGCCGGACCGTCATCAGAATCTACGCTTACGGATCCACCACAACGGCTACGGCCCTCGCGGCTGCTGCTGCTGCTGCACGTCTTGCTCGCTCGGTCAAGAAAGCTGAAAGGGAAGTGTAAACCTTTAGAGAGTAACATGGAAAATAAAGAACACATCTCAGTAATTCACTCTACGCTAAAAAGGTGGCCGTATGTTTATATACATCCAACAACAAGACTTACACTAGAAAAGCATTTGAGTTTCCTTTTGCATTCATTTACCTTGCACAGCTGGGATACCGTTAAACCATCTCTCTCCAAAATGCACGGTTATAACGTGACTGGGGGTTGTGCGCTATGTCCCTCCTAGTGACATCTGCCCAGCTGCGCTGCCCAAGAGAGACGCTACTGAAGCGCCAGGGAAACGCGCCATGGAAAGAGAGGCAGAAATAAAGCACTGCAGAGCACGCCGTCAAAATACTGGGGAAAACCCCGTAACGTTCAGTTGCCTCTCTCTTGAAACACGGAGAACAAATACCTCACTGCTGAAACACACCTCCTAAGTTGCATGCCACAGCTATTGGGCAGCTACAGTTTCAACAGTGCCAGTCACTTTGTAAATGACACCATTTTAACTTCTGTTTAAAGTTCCAGTTTGATAGAAAAGTCAGTGAGATAAGAGATCCCCCAGACGGTTTCACTGGGGGGGGAGGAGGGGAGGAGGCGCAGAAATCAAATCCCCAGTGCTGCAATACATCAGGCTACCAAAAGGGACCGGCAGATTTGCTACTGCTTTTGGCTGTACCGAAGCATGCGGAGGAACGCCTTTCCATCATATCTCGGCTGTTGCAACCGAGAACCAAAGACCAGCGATGCCATCAACTTTTGGAAGACGTGCTGGGCTTGGGTCCTTGGAAGGAAATTGACTTTTCTGGGTGTTTGTAAAGAGAGTGACAAGTCTTGCTGCTGATGACTTCTACTGGCACGTCCAGCCGCTCCGATGGGAAGTTCGTCAAATGCAACTTCTTTGAATGAGAAGGATTGCCAGTCGGGAAAATCTCTTTCCAACTGAAGTCAAAAATTACACACCGTAGCTTCAGGAAAAAGGACCTTCTCGAAGCAGTAACTCACCAAAACCACATCAGGACTCACTGGCGGTACTTACAAGGCTGCTAACGCTTCTTGGCAAAGCCTGGAAAACACGCGGAAGCGACGCCCATTTGTCCCGTTTTGGCCACGTCTCTTCTTTGACCTTGACGGCTTTTCGTACGGATGCTAGGATCGCAGTAAGGCTTTTCAAGTACTCCTACAAGATATTTTAAAACCTTACTGACTGAAAAAGCAGAAAGCTTTTCCCAGGAAAACAAAGGCTCTTTCTTCTGAACAGCTGAACTCTTCCCAACAGTTTCTTTCCTCTTTTAGTACAAAATTATTTTCACAGTATCATTTCATAGGAAGCGCACAGAAACAGAAGATTACGCTTTCGGGAAGAGAAAAGAAACGGAGGGAAGTCAGCTTTGCGTAGGCACGCTCCAGAACACGCCTTTTTCTATCCGTAGTATTTGTGTTGAAATACTTCACAGAAAAACTACAGAAGGAGAGTTGGCACATTCTTCACCTTAACTTTCAAGTCCCGCTACGAGTACCTTCGGAAAAACGCAGGCACACATCGTAGACATACCGTGGACTTGCAGACCACTACGGATCCTTTCCGTCCGTCTTGCACTTTCCTGGCAGAAGAAAGGGCGACCACGGCGAAATGGTGGCGGCTGACATTCTGCTGAGAGAGGAACAAAACCTTTAGCATAAAGCTGGGTAGGAATCTAAAGCTTCCTTTTTGGTGAAGCTTGGTGAAGACTACAACTGAGCAGAGGAAAAAGTGTTTTGCATCATCTTCGGTACAGTTGACGATACAGGCCGCTAGAGCTTGCGCGCTTTTAGACAACCGTGCCTTTTTTTGACTCACGGGCAGCTTTGGTTTGCGCAGCAAAAAGCGCAGCAAGAAGACGGCACGCCCTCAGACCCAGAGCGCAACCCTCCGGATGGCCACACGCCCCTCGCTGTTTTGAGGAGGAGCCGCCGAGCATCCCTGCGAGCACAGCTGCACGCGCAACATCACTTTCACCTGCGCTGATTTCAGCGGATGCAGTTTCTGAAGCTTTACACTGAAAACCGTATCTTGACACTTCGCCACAGGAGAAGCGATCCGTAACTAGAACCCCACAAAAACCTTGAAACACCACTTGCAATCCCACAGCAGCGACAGCTTCAGAACTATTTAGACCAGGAACAAGGGAGAAAAATAATACCGCTTCATCGCACGCACGGGAAAGCGGCAGAGAAAAGGGTCAGCATTCGTAGCCCTCACAGAAAACAGGCATTCTCCTTCCCTTCCTAAAGCCCTCTCTTGGGTCTAAATACCGCAGCACTACCGTGGCAGTATCGAGAGCAGGGAACAACAGCCCCGCCGCTGGACGTTTACGTAGCGGCATACATAAACAGAGGGACACGTTTTGCCACGCACAACCCTGAACTTCCTGAAAATTCACGTTTACCAAAAAGAGCCACTTGGAGCATACTGCCCAGCAGCGTTTGGCAATAAAACTGCCATGTGCTGGACCCACGCAAATCGCTTGGTAACTTGCTATTTGCTTCCCGTTGTTTTTCTTCCTTCGGAAATTCTACTTGCGGCCAAGTTATTCACTACGGCTTCAAGCATTGACCTTCCTGGGATTACCAGCACATCTACACAGGCAAGTAACTTACCTGCTCTTCTACCATTGTCCAAATTCCAATTACAGTCATGAAAGAGGAGTGAAAGAGAAGAAAAGGAGAGCTCAGGCAGCAAGAGAGCTCTGCAGGCTGCCGCCACTCAGCGTCGCACTCTTCTTTTTAAACCACACACACGCGCCCCCCACAAAAAAACAGACCAAAAACCCCGTGACCTTGTACCTTTTTTCTTTCAGAGCTCATCCCTGTCTCAGCACGCCGTCTTGTCAAAGCGTGAAGTGCAGATGATCTGTAGCCCAATGACATTTGCGTGCGATGGATACGTGTTCAGAAGGAGTCCAGATCTGTAAGACAGGTGCCGTTTTGGTGGTTTTAATAATCATCACTCGAGTGCATTGACTGACACGTTTGGAAGGAAACTAACTGTTGTGGTTTAGCCCCAGTCGGCAATTAAGTGCCACCCAGCAGCTGGCTCACCCTCCCCCCCCAGGGGGATGGGGGAAAGAAGCCAAGGAGCAAAAGTCAGAAAACTCGTGGCCTCAGATAAGAAGAGGTTAATCATTGGAACAAAACAAGAAGAAGAATGAATTATCATGAGAAGGAAAACAACAAGACAGCAAGAGAGGAACAAAACCCAGGAAAAAACAAGGGATGCAAGCCCTCACCACCCGCTGACCGATGCCCAGCCACTCCCCCAGCAGCGATCCCTATCCCCCGGCCAACTCCCCCCAGTCTCCATACTGGGCATGACGCCAGATGGCACGGAATAGCCCTTTGGCCAGCTTCCATCAACTCTTTTGGCCGTGTCCCCTCCCAGTTTCTCGTGCGCCCGGCAGAGCACGGGAAGCTCAAAACTCCTTGACCAGTGGAAGCATTTCTTAGCAACAACTAGAACATCACTGTGTTATCAACATTATTCTCATCCTAAAATCCAAAACACAGCACTCTACCAGCTACTAGGAAGAAAATTAACTCTATCCCAGACGAAACCAGGACACTCATTCACTTTTAAACGTAGCGTCTCCTTGGGGGAAAAAAAATGTGTTAGAGACAGAGAGGTAAATAAAAAAAGACAACTCAGGGCTCCCAACCACCACCGAGCAGTGGGGAAATTAACAAAAGTGAAGACAAAGAGCAGCAACGCTGTAATCCTGATCACGGACTTCAGAGACCCTCCAAGTCTACACCTCAAGCCTAGGAATGACTAGTCCTTTTTGGAAGGACAAACTTTTTTTACATAAAACTCCTAGACTGAAGGCTCCACGGAAGAGAATGCGGATTGACCCACAGCACAGCATGCCATCAACGCTCTAATGAAAAAGAAAAAAAAAAGGAATAAAAATCAAGTTGAAATGTCAGTTTCCATCACATTTCACTCATTCTATTTCTACTGGCGTCTAGGTGCTCCAAAATTAACTCTACTGACACCATAGGTTACTAACAATGTAGTTGTGCATATAAAAAGAAAAGGCTCTTGCCAACTTGCCCATAAAGTTAGTCTGAACAAACAGAAGAGAAACACTTGACCCTGAAGAAGGTAACAGGCAGCTCTTCATTTATCCGAGATGAAAGTTCATTCTTTTACCCGAAAGGAAAACCTTCGGAACTGCCAAGGGACCAATCCGGGAACGAGGCACGCTCTGTTACCCGCAGGTCTTCATCACCTTTTCTGCACTGGCAGCAGATTTGCCTTTTCTCTGGGTTTCAGGCGGAGCATCTGTAGCGTCCCTGAACTCGCAAAGGTTTCTCCCCGCTCCCCCGGCCTCATACGCGCGATTCCCTGAGCGGCAAGCGGGACCGACCACGCGGGATTTTCTGCACGTGACGCCGAAGGTGACACTGGGAAAAGAGGAGGCAAAAAATGATCCTGTTTGTCACACCCAGCCGACGGGGAAAACACAGGGGAGGGTTCTGCCAGAGGGGCCCTGCGGGGCCAGGCCGTGCACCCCGGCAGCTCCAACCGACCGGCCCCTCTCCCCTTTGCCAGGTACCTGGGAGACACCGCTGCCTCCCGCTGCCGCCTCGCCCGCGCCCCCTCGCAGCGGGGCTGCCCCAGGAGAGCCGGGGCACCCCCACCTCGCTCCCACCCCCAGCAACGGGACCGGGAGACGCCCTCCATGCAGGGAGGGGCGCAGGGCGTGGATTTAATCCCCGAGGGAAGAGGCCAGGCTCCCCGCTGGCAGAAGGACCGCTCGCCTCCCTGCTGCTCAGAGACGCTGGCTGGGGACAGCCCGGCCTGCGCCCGGCCGCTCTGCAGCCCCGCTGGGAGCGCAGTCCGGCTGACGGATGCTCCAGCGAATAGACGCTCCGGCTCATGGCCGCCCCCGCTCAGCTAACGTTGCCTCTGGCTAACGCACGCTCCAGACAGCGGACACCCCATCTCCTTCCAGCTCCTCCTCGCTACAGCTCTGGCTAACCGAAGCTCCGGCTCCGCACCGAAGCTCCGCTGGATTTCAGCTCCTTCTCCTTACGAGCTCCAGCTATTTGCCACAGTCTGGGCTTTGGACAAGGTCGGAAAGCGGTCGCTGTCAGAACTTGAATATGACTATTAAACATCACAGCTGGACGCTGTGGAAATACCGATTCATCAGTTTGTACGATTAAGTAGTTAAGAACTATTCTCAGCAGCGTACAAAGAAGAGCTGGGCTCCAAGAGGGCGCGCGGGGTCTGAAAAGCACCCTTCCCCCCAGAGGCCACCTCAGACCGAGAGGCTGGCCCGGGGCACGCCGGCCTCCCGAACTCTGGGCTCCGACGCGACCAGACCCCCACCCTCCAGGGAGGGTCCGTGCACCCTGCCCACCCTCTGCTTTCCCCCGCAGCCCCCAACGCCCTCCCCCCGCCCTGCGCAAACAGCCAAACTGGCTTCTGCTTTGGGCCCCCAAACCAGCTCCCATTTCTGAGCCCACAAACCCACCTGCTCAGCCTGTTCTCGAGTCCCACAAATGCAGCACTTCACCTCTGCTCCTCAGCCCAAAAACGTACCGCTCGGTCCCCTCTGGCAGGTCCTGAAAACGCACGACTCAAGCTGTTTCTCAGCCCCAAAGTCAGCCCCCTGAGCCTCTTTTCAAGCCCCGAGAACACAAGACCTGCTCTCCATTTTCAGGCCCCAAACCAGCTCACCCTCTCTGCTTTCCGACCCCTTTGCGGTCCCCATGCGTGATGCTGCGGGGCGGGGGGAGCGGAGCCACCCCACAGCCCTGCACCCCCAGGGCCACACGTGCACTTTTTGGGAGCGCTTGGGCACTGCGGAGGGCCCGGCCCCACACCTCTGCAGGGCCGCACCAGCACAGGCAGGGCATCGCTTTATCACGGCTGCTTCCGGCTCGCTTTCTCCGGCACTGGTTTGGGGTGCCGGGCCCGCACCCCAAACCCCCGCAGCCCCAAGCACCCCCGCGGGGAGCCGGGCCCAGCCGCCTCCAGGAACCCCCGCCCGCCGCAGCCGCGGCCCTTCCCCGCCACTCTGGCCACCGGCACCCGCCCGGCGCCGCAGGAGCCCCGGGCCGCCGCTGCCCGACCTGCGCCGGGAGCGGCAGAGGCTGCCCAGCTCCACAAGCAGAACCTGAGAGCCAGATGGGGCTGCCCCTACTCCCCCCCGCTCGCACACGGGCTCGGCCCCAAAACCCCCCGACGAACCCCAGGAGAGCGCTCGGCCCGGGGCTGCTTTTTCCCCCGCCAGTCCCAAGAGAACAGAGCCTGCACCCGCCCCTATTTCATACAGGGATGGGGAGCAGGACAGAGGACTGGAAAGAGAAAAGGAAGACAAGGGAGAAGACTGAGGTGCCGCCAGAGAATGAAAGGCCGAAAGAAAAGGTCAGAGACGTAGAGGAAATCAAACACAATAGGGACGAGAAGCCCTGCAGAGAGATGGAGCAAGAAAAGGCAGGGTCAGCGAGCAGGACAGAGGGGTAGAGAGGTGGGGGGAAAGGAGAGGAAGAAGAACAGAGGAACGTGACGGCGACAGGGCGCAGGACATACAGACAGAGAGAGAAAAACCACAGGGAACAGGACAAAGGGACTGGGAAATCAAGAAAGGGTCAGATTTGTACAAAGAGACCAAGAAGGAAAAAGGAAAAAAAAAAGCAAGCCATGGGCTAGAGGACAGAGGCAGAGGAAGAGGAAAAAAGGGCCAGGGAGCAGGACAGAGAAGGAGAGAAAGGAAAAAGCGGAGACAGGGCAGAGGGTCAGGGAGAGGAAGCAAAGGGCAGGGAGCAGGAGAGAGGTGGAGAAAGAAGCGCTGGGGCAGAAGGATAGAAAGAGAAAAAGACAGACAGGAAGAAGGATGGCGGACGATAGAGAGAGGGGAAAAAGAAGGACGAGGAGCAGGACACAGATTGTCAGACAGGGACAGGGAGCAAGACCACGCGCTGGCTGACGCATACAGACCCTGCGGTGCACGCTGGCGGCCTGGCCTGCCGCGGACTACGAGGAGGGATCCTTCCTCAGCCGGAGAGGCAGGCTCTCTCTTGCCTGCAGCGGGAGGCAGCCGCCAGACGGCCTTCCATTTCTTCTTCTTTACCCTTCTCTGGCTTCTCTCTCCAGCTTCAGCCGCGGCAGCTCCTGTCCACAGCCAGCAAGCGCTCCGCCCGTCCCTTTTCGCCCCCACGCCGCGAGGAGAGCCAGGCCAGGCACAGACAATCCACGCAAGCCTGAGGCGGGTGCCGTCACCGGCAGCCCCAGGGGAGGAAGGGACGACCGTGTCCTCAGCGCAGCCTCTGGGAGAGGGAAAGAAGAAGCAGCCACCGTTATTACCGCAGATCGCCCCCGGCTGAAGCCTCTCCTTCCGCAGGGGCTTCTGGAGACGCGCGGAAGGCCAGCTTGCCACCGGCACGACGGGGCTTGGGAGCGACCTGGGGCTACGGGACAGGCTTCAGGGGAGGGGCTGGAGCTGGGGGCAGCTGCGCGTGGGGGGGCAAGCGGGGCCGGGGAGGCTCAGGGGGAGCTCTGGAAGCGGGGAGCCGCCCGGCGTCTGCGCCTGGGGGGGTGTCCGCCTTCTTCCCCTCTCCCCTTCTCTCAGCTCTCGGGCAACTCCCTGGGGCTGCCCTGACCCAGCTCGCCTCCGGCACACCGGCAGCCTGCCGCAGCGGGCAGCTTCAGGCTTCCCGTCCCGCAGCCAGCGGGCAGAAGACACCCCCGCGCCCGCCAAAGGGGCTCGCTCGCCTTACCGCTGCCCCAGGACGCCCGCCGCCGCCGAGACCCGCGCCCAGCGCGCCGCCATGCCGCTCCCGGGCACCGCGCATGCGCCGGCCGCCGACGGCGCGCCGGAGGGGCCAGGGCTGGCGCCCGAACGCCGGGCGGCAGCACCGCGCTGCGGCCGTGCCGCCGCGGCAGCGGCGGAGGCGGCAGCGCCGCTGCGCTCCTGTGCGGTGTCGGCGCTGCAGTACCGCGCCGCGGCACCGGCAGCAGCGAGCACCCGGCGGGCGGGGCGGACCCAGGGCGGCACGGGCGCTGCAGTCCCGCGCCGAGCGCCCGCCGGCAGCGTGCACGCGGGGCGGCGGCAGCGGCGGCGTTTCCTTACCGGGAGGCAGCAGCGAGCGCGGCGGCGGCGCTTCGCAGGCACCGCGGCACCGCCGTGCCGTTACCGGCGGACGGCAGCCGCGGTGAGCACGGCGGCACCCCACCGCACATGCGCGGTGCCGGACCTGCAGTACCGCGTTTCCTCCGCCAGAGGGCAGCAGTGAGCGCGGGCGCCGCCGCGCGCCCGACCGCCCCCCCCGCCCCCCCGCGCGCCACGTGCCCGAGGCCGTTCCCCGCCGGCAGACGGCTGCCGGCCCCGGCAGGTACCCGGAGGCCAGCATGGGGCGAGGACGCACCCCGGCGTGCTGCACACACCAGCGGGGCTGGCTGGAACCTCCCTGCCGAAAGACTACATCTCCCGGCATGCCCTGCCAACAACGTGCCCGACCACAAGCTGGCTACCCCAGGACTACAGCTCCCAGAATGCTGCGGGCTGCTGCCTCCTGTGCCATTTAACCCTATGGGGACACCGGCCCCTACGCCCTCCTCCCCTCACCGGCACCCGCGGGACCCCGCCGCGCCTGCGGAGGCCGGCTCGCAGGGCCGGGATTCCCAGCACCACCACCGGCTCCGCTTCGGGTCCGATGCTTCCCCAGCTGCCCCGCACCCCTCCGCACGACCTGGAAACCCCCCCCACACAGACACGCACCCGGGGGGGGCCTTTGTGTCAGGACCACCCTTTTGCAGGGCCCCGACCCGACCCAGCTGCTTCCCCAGCACTACCCCTACCCCCCTGTGAGCCCCAGCGCTCAGGCAGCCCCGCGTGTCCCTGTGCGGCCTCCCCCCTGTCCCGGTGCATCAGCTTTCCCCCATCCCCTCGGCTTCTGGGCCACCCGCGACCCCGACGCCGCACCCTCCGCTCCTTGGCCCTAGTGCGGGTCTTCCTGGACCCGGTCGCTGTTGCCCCCGCCCCACCTCCCCTTTGTGTCACCTTCCCCGGGATGTTCCCGGTTGCAGGGACCCCCCCCGGCCCCATTCACCTGTTCTGTGCTTGCAGCCTCAGTCCCGGTCCCAGCATGTATTGCTCAGCTCTGGCGTTGTTGTCCTGGACCTACCCTGATGGGGTGATGTGAACACCACACTCATGGCAGTAGCCCAGCTCAGCAGCCCCCGGCCCACAGCTGCAGCCCGTGGGGACACGGGCACCATAGCCATCAGCCCTGCTGGCCACTCCAGAGGCTGGTCAGCCCCAGGCCCTGGGCCCAGAGCTGCATCCCACCGAGAACACAGGCTATTGCCCTCGGCCCCACTGGGGACAGCTGTGGTCGCTGGGACAGCAGAGGGGTGCCCCAGCTCCTGAGGGCAGCTTGCCAAAAGCCAAAGGGAGAGTCCTGGGCTGCACAGGAAGAGAAAAGGGGACGAGAACAAAGGGAGAGCCCTGGAGTGCAATGCTGGGGTGGGAGGAAGCCATCAGCAGGTGACAAGGAAAACATAGGACTCTGGGGGCACAGGAAGGTGGGGCGGGGAGGGGGCCTGGGCCCCACAGAGAGGAAAACAGTTGACCCTAGAGCACACCAAAAAAGCACTGGCAAAACTCTGGGATGGGAGGAAAGCTAAACAGGAAGCATTGCGGCATGCTGTATGACAAACACAGGGCCTTGGGACACACGGGACTCGGGGGGAGCCTAAAATATGAATTCAGGAGTTCAGAGGGCTCCAGGGCACAGCCGAATACAAACTGGTGCACACCAAAAGGGCTGCGCAGCATGCCACGGGGCTCAGTGTCGCTGTTTGCTTAGGGACATGGTGTAGTGGTGGTCTTGGTAGTGTCAGGCTTACGGTTGGACTCGATGATCTTAAAGGTCTTTTCCAACCTATACGATTCTGTGATTCTGTGATGAGAAGCGGCCTGCAGCCACCACCAGACCCTATGGAAACTCCCTCTCTCAGCACCGTTTGTGCTGGCCCCAGACCTTCGCCCGTACCTTGGGTACCGTAGGTGGTTGCCCCCTCAGCGACCTCGTTGGGAAGGAAGAGCTCACAACCCGTATTCCTTCAGGTCCTCCTCTCTGTCCCCTCTGTCCACGCTTGCCCCAGACCAAACAGCCCGGACCAGCCCTTGCCATGCTCCGGCCTCACTCGCCCCTCACCTGCCCAACACACAGGGCTCTCCCCCCACTAACTGGCACCGCCTCAGCCGAGGGACCCTGTGCCCAAAGCCTGCTTCCAGGCGGGCTTGCGCGCCTGCCTCCCCGCAGCTCCAGCGTGTCTGCGTCTGCAAGAGCAAGGGCGCGTGCACGGGCCCAGAAGGAGGAGCAATCTTGGCTTCCCTAACCGTATTTTACTACTGTTTGTGCGCTATTCCCACCCAGACCTTCGTATGCGCATACCTAACCCAAAAATCTCTTCGCCCTTAGCACCTTCAGTCACTCGCAGCGCTGAGGTTCTTCCCCTCTCTCAAAACTTACTTGCTCTTTCCTGTCTCCTTGTCGCACCTCCTCGGCCCTTTCTGTACATTCTTCCTTCAAACAACACGACTGAAATCAACAAAATGGGTCAAGCAGCCGTCTTCAAGTTGATGCCTCTGATAGGATTATCCTACAAACCAATCCAACTCCTAAGGTCATTGGACAATTCTAGTTTTAGAGCATTTTTCCAAAGCTTTTAAGTGCGGTTCCCTGCTAGGTTATGTGATAAAAAGCTTGTCCCCATAAACTCCAAGTCACACAGAGGCGCTGTGCCAGGTAAGGCACCCCAGTGACGCAGCCAGAGAAACGGATTCCCTGCCCTGGCTCCTCCCAGAGCTGTCCCGGCAGAGCCGCCAGCCCCACGGTACGGGGTGACACTCGTCACGACGAGTAGATGGGAGCGGCTTTCCGGATCACCATACAGACTGAGAAAGGTTGCCGACTAAGGCTGTGGGACGCACGTGGGGACCGCACAGGATGTACTATGGTCTGTTTACTGGAGGAACCAAAGGTGGGGAAGGGGAGGTAGCAGAGGAGTTTGGGGAGGAACAAGCATCGGAAAAAGAGAGGGACAAGGGGATAAAAAGGGCTGGTGGCAGGCAAATAGGTTGCTGCTCAGTAGGACTGTCTGGCCATGCCCTGTGCCTGACCAGCAGAGTCTCCTGTCTTCTCCTTAACTCCATCTGTAGGTATTTTTGTGAGGGAAAGGTTCTCTGGTTTTGTGTGCGTGCGTGTGTGAGGGCTGAGGCCGAGCGGCCGAGGTGCAGGGCCGAGCGGCGGGACCTAGGCTGAGTCGTGGGACCTAGGCCGAGCGGCGGCCTCGTCCCTGGAGCTCGGTTTGAGGAGCTCGGCAGGCATCCTAGATGGCATAGAAAAGAACAAGAACACTCTTTTTTGGGAACAGAGATCTTAGGAGAGGTGCGATGGCAACAAAGCGAGTCCAAAGGGGGCTTACGGAGCTAAAAGCGTGCTGCTCGGGAGGCAGCGTGACAGTAGCAGAGGGCTTCTGAGAGGGACAGACACAAGAAGGCTCGAGGACACGGTGAAGAAGTCCAGAGGGGATTTGAACAGACTACGGATGTCCTCAGGGGACCAGGGACCGAACAGAGGTGTCCTAGCTAGCAGAGAGGACAACGTGAGTGCTCTGGAGATGAAAGATGTCAGCGGGAATGGTTCTCGGGAGCAAGAAGGGTGCAAATTGTGCTACAGAGCCACAGAGGGCTGCGGGGCACGAGGACGGCCTCAGGAGGCACGGTGACGGCACAAGGCGGCTGCTGAGAGAGAGAGAGAGAGAGACAGACAGACAGACAGACAGACAGAAGGCGGCTCTGGCAGGCAATGCAAAACCCAAGAGGGTGTCCCAGCGATGTCTTCAGGGGATGAGCGACCGAAGGGAGACATCCTAGACGGCAGTGAATAAGGTAAGGGAGCTGTGGGGCACAACGACAGCCTGAGGAGGGGTTCTGTCCGAATAAGAGAGAGACACAAAGAGGGCTGCAGAGCTGGAAGGGTGCCATGGGGCACGAGGACAGTCTCGGGCGGCGTCACGACAGGAACGAGGGGGCTCCGGGGGTCGGGGGAAACGTGGACAAAGAGACAAACAAAGGATTGCTGACACAATGAGGTCCTCGGGAGGGGATCTGAACAGAGTAGAGATGTCCTCAGGGGACCGGGGACCGAACAGAGGCATCCGACATGGCGCAGGGAAGGCAAGAGTGCTCTGAGGGAAAACGGAAGCCTGAGGAAGCGTTGTCTCTGAAGAAGAAAGATACAAAGCCCGCTGCAGAACTAAAGGATGGCCATGGACCACAAGGGCGCTGGCAGGAAGCGTCGCGACAGAAACAGAGGGGTGCCGAGATGGCCAGAGAGACAGAAGGCGGCTTGAGGGCACAAAGGTACTGGGGAGGGGATTTGAACAGAGTACGGAGGTGACGAGGGAGACGCCGACCCAGTGGAGGCAAGCGAGATGGAGGAGAGGACAAAGAGACTGCTCTGAGGAAGAGGGAGGAGATGTTCTTACAAAGCCAGAGGGGTACAAGTTACGCTTCAGAAATAACAGCATGCCGAGGAGACCCTCTAACGCCTCAGGATGAATGGAGAGAAGAGAAAAAAATAAAAGACAGAAAGAAAATTTAAGAAGCAACAGGGTATGTGACAAGACAGAGAGAACTAAAAACACAGGGACAGACAGCTCGATAAAAGTCGACACAGAAAGAACACTGAAAAAGCAAAAGGGTACGAGGCAGAGGAGAAAAAATTTAAAAATAGGGAGAGCAAACTAGATAAAAGCAGGCATAGAGAAAAACTGAAAAACAAAGGCCTTAAAGGAAGAAAACAATAAAATAGAGGGACGGCAAACTAAACAAACAAAGACACAGAAACAACATTTAAAAAGCGACAGGGTGTCATGGTTTAGCCCCAGCCGGCAGCCAAGCACCACGCAGCCGCTCGCTCACTCCCCCCCCGGTGGGATGGGGGAGAGAATTGGAAGAGCACAAGAAAACTGGTGGGTTGAGATAAGAACAGTTTAATAATCGGAACAAAATAGTAGGAATAATAAGAATGAATTGTAATGAGGAGGAAAACCACAAGAGAGAGCGAGAGGAACAAAACCCCAGGGAGGGAAAATAAAAAAAGATACAACCGCTCACCACCCACCGACCGACACCCAGCCAGTCCCCGAGCAGCGACCGCTACCCCCCGGCCAACTCCCCCCAGTTTCTATACCGGGCACGACATCCTATGGTATGGAATAGCCCTTTGGTCAGTTTGGATCCACTGTCCTGGCTGTGCCCCCTCCCATTTCTTGTGCACCTGCCAGAGCATGGGAAGCTGAAAAAGTCCTTGACTGGTGTAAACACCGCTTAGCAAGAGCCAAAACATCAGCGTGTTATCAATCTTATTCTCATCCTAAAATCCAAAACACAGCACTATAGCAGCTACCTGGAAGAAAATTAACTCTATCCCAGCCAAAACCAGGACACAGGCTATGGCACAGGCTAGCATGAAAGAGAAAATAAAGACAGTGAACTGGATACAAGGAGATAGAGAAAAAAATTCAAAAGCAACGTGACACAGGAAAGTCTGGAAATAATATAAAAATAGGGTTAGACATCTGGGTAAAAGTAGGCAGAAAAAAATTTTACAGGTCACAATATACAGCACAGATAGGAAAAAAATAAACAAGAGACAGAAAAAATACATACAAGTGAACATAGAAACAAAAATTCAAAAGCTTTTTCAATTCAAAAGACATTAAGAGAGGAAAAAAAAATAGCAAAAAACCTAAGTAGATGGAGACATAAAAATAAAATTTTAAAGGCAACTGGGCACAGCACAGACTAGAACAAATTAAAAAATGAGGACAGCAAACTGGATAAAGATAGACGAGGAAAGACCATTTAAAAGCAACGGGGTACAGGACAGACAGGAAACAATTAAACAGGGAGAGACATCTTGACAAAAGTAGACACAGAATGAAAATTTTAAAAGCAACAGGATACAGGAAAAAAAAAAAAAAATAAAAAAAAGAGAGACAGAAAACAAGATAAGAGTACACCTAGAAACAAAATTTCAAAAAGAGAAGAATTATGAGAGTAAAAAAAAATGAAAAATAGGGACAGTTTACTAGAAAAAAGTAGATGGGGTGCAGAGCAGAGGGAGTCACTGCAAAGAGAGACAGGTCACTGCGCAGAGGGAGGCCTCGAAATGCCACTTTCCCCAGCAATGCGGAAGAAGGCAGTGCGGGAAGAGTGAAATAAGAGCAGGTGGGGAGCTGGAAAGGGAGGGGCATAGAAAGGAAACGTAGAAGGTGACGGTGTGGAGGGCAGCGCTAGCAGAAGGGCAAAAAGCTTTGGGGAGAAGCTCCCCAAACAGCCTGAAAGGGAGACAGAGGCAGGTACAGGCAAGGAGGCAGGCAGAGGTCTGGAGAAGCACGGCAGAGAGGGGCCCGGAGGCACGCGAGGGATGCGCGACTCACCGCAGCTCCTGCCACCGCCGGGAGACCTTCAGCGCCCCGGGGCTTCTCTCTCGGCCCCTGCCCCTTCCTCCTCCACAGTGCCGGCTGCCTCGCCCGCCCAGGTGCCCCGATGCTCCTCTCCCAAGAGGCTTCCCAGAGACACGGCGGCTCACGTGTGCGGCCCATGGGGGCACCGAGCTCCCGGCACCACGTGCCGGTGGTGCGCTCTGCCGGGGACGGCTGGGAGGGATCCTTCCCGGCTGCGGGGACCGGCTGCTCCTTGCTGGAGGCAGCTGCCTGGGGAAGCCCCTTCCTTTCACTCCTCAGCCAGCTCCCGCAGGCAGGCATGCCTAGGCAGCCCCCTCCCCACGTAGAGCCCCTCGGCACAGCAGGACCAGCCCCCTCCTCAGCCCTTTTTAAACCCTTGGCCCAGCCCCCGCCCTTTTTAAACCCTGGGCCCAGCCCCATCCTCACCTCATGGGTCCCACCTGTGCTGCCCCGGGCCACAGCTGGAGCCCATCGGGAACAGGGGGCCCATTACCCCAACCCTCACAAGCCAGACACAGCCAGCAACCTGGCACCGGCACGGGCAGACACCACCACCGAGCTGGCACCGCTGTGGGCAGATGCTGCCTCCAAGCTGGCGCCGGCCTGGCAGACTTTATTTTACGGCCCAAAGCCAAGGTTGGCCTCTAAACAAGAAAACATGTGAAAGCACCCTTACAGGATGCCGGTCCGGTGGTGTCCATGATAGCTCTCACAGCCTCCCACGTAAGAGACAGCTCCCCTGTCCGGGACCATGTTTGGCATGTCCCAGGCCCTCCCCGCACCCATGCTGAAAATCAAACAGAACAATTAAGGACTCTGCTTCATCACCTTGGCCTCCAAAAGAAGCTTCCTTCCTCTGCTGACGGTCGACACGGATATCCTCGTGCTGTTCCTTGAATGCGGGCTGGCCTTGGGTGCCTGTGCTGCCAAAGGAAGAGAAAATGATCATGCTCTTGTAACGTGCTCCATCATCCTCTTGTTCTTCAAGAAAACAAAAGAAAGCTACCATCCCCATTGCTACGTAACAGAAGTTTGTGCAGGAGACGGCTGAGCCCATCCCCAGAAATGGAAAACTCTGCTATGACCCTGCTTTGCCTTTTGGCGACAGCGCCCGCCATCGGTGTGCCCCAAACAGGCGAGGTCCCGTTCGGGCTGGCGTCCGCCACAAACAGGCGACGTCCCCTGCGGGCTGAACAGAGTCAACTGAACGGAGTCTTCAGAAGAACTTAGTTGTGCATTCAGTTTACAAGTAAATCCCACCCAAGCAATGCTAGGGGGCATGCTGGCATAGAAAGGAATTCATGAGTTCATTTAGTATTTCCAGTGGAACATTCCACAGCTTGTAAAAACAGCCTTAAAGTCTTTTTCCCTGTTGCACCAACAACGCTTATTTTAGTTCTGCTTAAGGGGTCCCCTACAACTACTTACTACAGCATGTGTGGCTCCACTATCAATTAAAAAAATCTAGTCTTGCATTCCCCAGCTTGACTGGAACCAGAGGATCGTCTGGGGAAACTTTCATAGACTCCTCCGGCCCCCTTCGGTCCAACCCAATCTCCGTCATGACTCCAACCCCTTCTTCTGTCTCTCTTTCCCGAGATGACTCAGACGGGGCGGACAATCTTTTTTCCAACGGCCCTCTCGCTTACGATTGGCACGCCGATTCATTCCCAGGGGAATGTCATAACCATTTCTACTATTATTGCTACGGCCCCTTCCTCGCCCACAAAATTCACCTCGTGTATTTTCCCTCCCTTTTTCTCGGTCTTCTGTCAAGGCAGCCAACAAAGAAGCTTGCGGCGTTACTCGTCCCCGCTTCTCCTTCTCTTCTGTTTCCTCCCCACTATTACGTACCTTATACGCGACTGACAAGAACCGCGAGATTGTCATGCCATCCTCGCCCTCTACCTTTTGTCATCTCTTTCTTATATCTGCTGCCGCTTGACCAATAAACGGCGTGTTCAATAACTTTGAATTGCTATCATCTTCCGGATCGAGATCCGATTAGATAAATTCTTAGGCTTTTGCACTCCATGTTGAATCCCATACCCGATTAACTTTGGATATTCCTTTACCCTCTGTAATCCCTCACACTTGTGTTTGGATCCCACTCCGGATCCTCCTTTGGGAGGTACGTAATGGTATTAGGCACCCCCCCACACACACACATTGTTGGACCAGTCCCTCTCTAGCCTTCTCTAAAATTGTTCTCCTCTCCTCAGGGGTAAACAAATATTCTAGGAGAGCCTGTACATCTCCCCAGTTAGGATTATGAGTCATGATTAACAGTACTATACATTCCCTCTGGATTGTTTCGATAGGATCTGACTGCCCGTTGCCAGTTTAATAAAGCAGAAGCGGTAAAAGGTACGTGTACGGATACCGCTTCTTCCTTCAGGCCCTAGAGCCTGGCTGAGGGGAGCTTGAACTATCGGTTTCTGTCCCCTTGTTCTTTTAGAGACAGCACTCACAACTCC